>NC_091154.1:37543834-37548834 GCF_040958095.1 Procambarus clarkii | reverse complement strand
GAATTTCGCAACATAAATACTCTGTAAGACATGGCCTATTGTCTAATGCTTTGTTTGTTCATCTGTCAGAAGATGCTCACCAAATTGATTGGGGAGATGTCTTCTTCAATAACGAATTGTAAAAACACTTATAACAGGAACATAATTGAATCTGCCTTGATATAGATTACAAATGAATGTAATTTGAACATTAGCAGTGGTTTATACAACTTAGATCCATTTTTGATAGATCAATTAAAGGGCGATTTGAGTAGGATCATTGATACACATTTGTCTCACTAATTCATTGTAAATATTTACTCTCTTATGTTATTATTATCCATGTGTTGGCCTATTGGTGGGTATGGATAGGAGCTGCATCGTTTGGGCCAATAGACCTTCTGCAGTTCTTGTGCGGCTCATATTTGTGTCCACCTAATTCCCATTCATTTGTCATTGTACTTCACCTCACTCCACCACTCTCTCCTGCCTATATATGTCCAATACTTGACCTGTAAATCACTCCTTCTGAAGATGTATTAATATACGAAAGTACTTAATGAAGTACTTAAGTACTTATTTATATGTTAAACTAATTATATTTGGTATTATTTAGACTTTCACCAAATGAGCAATAAATCTTTAGAGTAAAAATACGTGATATAATAACTTCATGTCGGACTCGTGCTAATTTTCACGTAATTATTTTAATAATAATAATGAGACGAAGGAGAATAAAAAGAAGAATTATAAAAAGAATAATAATTATCATTATAAAACCCTGCAAAGTTTTAATACGAAACGTAATTTGTTCTGAAAACTACGCTTATCTATAATATGCAAATTATACGTAATTATTACCTTTAATCTTTATTGCTACTATTTGCACTTTAAACTACTGCTAAACGGTTGAAAACGTATACATTATGTCACATTATATTAAGGCATTTATGGTCAAATTGTCCCACAGTTTAGTAAGATATTTAATTTTTTATTGACGCTATATCCATATTACTATATTATATGAGAGTAACTATGTCTACCGGTCGGTAATCGTTGCTATACACATACTCAGAAACAGCTCCTAATTCGAAGTAAATTAGGTTAGGTGAGCATGGAAAATGTTCGGTTCCGCGAGGTTAATTAATGAGACCGTTGGAATTCTCATTAACTACTGTATTACTTTATACAACACAATACAAATAATAGTAATTCAAATTGTGATGAGTCAAGATTCACGCAGGCAAGATTCACACTAATTAATCAAATATAATGTGAGAATCACTGATTGGTGGCATCAGTGGTATAATTGATTTATGACGAATAGTGGAAAAAATGAGTAAAATTTCTGTGCTAAATCATGCAAATATTATGAAAATTCCATTGACGTACTATGCAGAATATGATGAAAATGCTTCCCAGATCGGCGAAAATACAACCCAAAGCTGTACAAAAATCTAATCAGGGCTGAACAAAATTAGTTCATAGTTGCAAAATTGTTGCTTAAGGCGGCTAAATCTTTGGTTTAGAGATGCTTACATAATGCATTTTTCTGCTTGAATGTTGCTTAGTACTTCTTGGAATATAATAGCTGCTAAAATTCAGACAGGTGTTGCAAAACATATGCACGAATATTGTGTAAAAATTGCCTCAAATAGTGAATAAAAATTGCTTCAAATATTGTGTACAAATTCCCACATATTAATTTAATTTTAATTTAAATGTGTGATCCTTCATCATTTATGAGTATTTCTTTAACATTTCATTGCAAACGATTAATACAAATCTATCAGCTGTAGTTTGGAGTTGGCCTCTGATAAGATGCCAATTAAGAACTTCAAGGTTACCACAATAGCTTACTAACCAGCCAGTCATTATACTTCAATTTGAAGACAGTTCAAGACTAAAAATTTACTCTCAGTGTATATATATATAGACAGAGCATCGGGTGTTAAACCTCACATTGTATTAATACCCCTGATTATATTGCTTACTCTTGAACATTATGAATGTTAAAACTTTTGAACTAACACTGCACTCATGCCAAATAAATATTCAGTAACATGCCAACATTGTTTGAATTCTACGCTAATTTTGTATATAAGTAAACCAGTATTAAACGTGGATTTGGCATCGTTATGTAAACTACATGTGTCATGTCTCGCCTATTAGCATAACCTCAATGGCACCCATTGATGAAGGTTAGTTTACAGTGCAAAATTTATTCACTGACATAGAACCAGATATTGTGTTTTTATACCGCATAATATTTTCCACTGCAGTGACGATTCTAATATATTTCGCCGTTTTCTGTGTCTCAGTGATGAGAAGGCTAACTTGAACATTCTGAAGACGGTTGTAATCCTTCCACACCCGCGGGAAACGCTGGGTAACAGACGTTGATAAGGTTTTTCCTCCGTTGATTTTACGTTACTGGCGCTTTTTTTGGCCCGCTGGGGCGATATTGTATACTGTGTATCCATAGGAAGGATGAGATCCGGACCACTACGGCAAACGGCGCCGTGGTGTTTCCGGCAGTCCTCTTCTCTTCTGTTTAATCACATTGTCATAAACAGCCAAAAATGATGCCACGGTCGCAAACGAGGGAACGAGCAAAATGGATAAACGAACGGGAAAACGGAGGGACGGATAAATGGACGAAGGAATGAACGGACGAGTGAATGGGATAACGGAGAGAACGAAAAATCGGAGTTACGGAATTACAGAGGTATGAATTATTTCAACAAAAGTTGCTTTCACCGGTCGGCCGAGCGGACATGACACTGGACTTGTGATCCTGTGGTCCCGGGTTCAATCCCGGGCGCCGGCGAGAAACAATGGGTAGAGTTTCTTTCACCCTATGCCCCTGTTACCTAGCAGTAAAATAGGTACCTGGGTATTAGTCAGCTGTCACGGGCTGCTTCCTGGGGGTGGAGGCCTGGTCGAGTACCGGGCCGCGTGGACACTAAACCCCCGAAATCATCTCAAGATAATCTCAAGATAAAAGATTCACTGATCCCTAACAATTTATTCAGATTCCTTCCTGGTGGTACAGAGCCCAGCCAACTGCTACAGAGCATTATTAAATGCTAAAGAGCCTCACTACTCTCTAAAGAACTACAACAGTTGCTGCAAGAGACTCCTCCAAGTTTTACAGAGCCCAACTATTATCGGCAGACGTAACAAACCACCAAAGAGCTTAACTACCCAGATTGTCTAATAAAGTAATGAAACACCGAAAAACCCCTGAACAGGAATACTTAACGTTTATTGGGAGTTTATTAAATAATAAGAGGAGAGTATAAACAATATATAATACAATATCATACAATAGTATTGTATGATATACAATAATATGAAGGGCAACACGTGGGAGCAGAAGCGCTACAATACACCCTCACTATACAATCAAGAATGGGGACCGCATCAATAAAACTCTTGACTCTAGATGTTAATATTTATTCTATTCTCATCTCTTGGTTATTGACAGGCGCTTGAGCGGTGGACTTTTAGAGAGTTGTGATCCTGTTAAACAAACTAAAATCAATTAGGAACTTTATATAATATATTTTAATGTAATATGTTCCTCCTAAGGCGGTAGAAAAGCTTTAGAGAAAAATAATAATTAGAGAAGAGAGCGACTCTCGGTGGCCTTGTATGTTGTGCTGTGTTAACTCCCGAAGGTCGGTGCTTACCTGTCCAGCACACGAGTACTCAGGGAGTGACCTCGCCTCTGCGCTGGACATGGCTGGTGGTGATTCTCCCTTAAAAACGCTTTACCAAAGCCCTCCGGATATCAGTGGAGGTCATTTTCTTTAACCTCCTCCTTCTCCCTTTATCGCTGGGGCGGGGGGGGGGGGGGACAAAGGCCAAGACAACACCGCCCCCCCCCCCAAAAAAAAATCAGGCCATCAAGGAAGCCAAACCATAAATAAAATAAACGTGAACTCAAGGAAATTCTAATATGTTGTCTCCTTAGATGGGAGCAAGGCCCCAGAGCCCGATAGAAGACCGTTCCCCCCCCCCGCCTGAGATACCTGCATCGCTAGCCTCCACACACACAAATTTCCACCAGCTGACGGTGTGCTGACCGTGATGATAGTAAATAAAGAGCGTAGCTGAGGTCTCGGAGGGATGCTGAGAGGCTTGGTTATGCTCATAACCGCTCATTGGTGTGCTGGGAAAATTACTGAACTAGGGAACTATCAGGGGGGTAAAGCGCCAAGTCATTACGACTATATAGCACTTGGAAAGGGTCAGGATAAGGATTTGGGATGGGAAAGGGGGAAGGAATGGTGCCCAACCACTTGGACGGTCGGGGATTGAACGCCGACCCGCATGAAGCGAGACCGTCGCTCTACCATCCAGTCCAAGTGGCTGGGTAGCATTATGACTCGTTGAGTACCAATCATGACTCGTTGAATACCAATCATGACTCGTTGAGTACCAATCATGACTCGTTGAGCACCAATCATGACTCGTTGAGTCGTTGGACCTCGTTTCGCTTTACAGGCGGGTGGTGAGGGGGGGGGGGGCGAATGAAGTTGTTAAGTGTCACTAAAACAGTCGTTTAGTGTTTATTTTAACCAGTGGAATGAGTGCTGTGAGGCACCAACTTAAGCCCCGCTGTACAGATTCTTAGATGCTATCGCACTGATCCGTTCTTACACTTAACGTACCTCAATATTGCCACTGTGGACCCCAACGACCGTATTAAAATGCATTAGTCGAATTACAAGTATCTCAATTTGAACGAAGCGAAATCTTTGCTCTTTCACTTGCTCCCGACCTCGTTAGGGTAGATGGGTCCAGGTTCGTTCGCATATAGCTACAGGCTGCAAACTTACCATATTAGACCCACAAACAGACGACGTAAATGCATCGGTATTTTATTGTGGTTACGTTCTGTGTTTGCTGGGCGTGTACTCTTGCCACACCGTGAGACCAGGATCGAGACACCAGCGGGCCAAACAGGCTATGGTATATATAAGGACACAGGTACACATCAGTGTGCACACAGG
>NC_091154.1:37513834-37538834 GCF_040958095.1 Procambarus clarkii | reverse complement strand
GTGGTATGTGAGGTTCGTGGTGCGTGAGGTTTGTTGTGTTTGAGGTTGGTTGTGTGTGTGAGGTTGGTTGTGTGTGAGGTTGGTGGTATGTGAGGTTCGTGGTGCGTGAGGTTGGTTGTGTGTGAGGTTGGTTGTGTGTGAGGTTGGTGGTATGTGAGGTTGGTGGTATGTGAGGTTGGTGGTGTGTATGTTTTGGTGGTATCTGTAGTAGTTGTGGTGGTATAGGTGTTAGTGTTATAAGGTTGGTGGAACTGATGGTGTCAATGGTGATTTTGGTTGCGTAGTTTGGTGGTACGAGAAGTTTGGTGGTATCAACGCCGGTTCTGGTGATAGCATTGATGAGGTTGGTGGCTGTTGGTAGTTGGGTGTTGGCGTAAAACGTGTACTTGGCACTTATTAACATTTCCCGATAATTATAATATAACGAAACTACATACCAAATATTATATCATACTGATGCATTAGGATACGTGTCACAAAACAATCAGTATTGTATAACAAAGTGCAAATATATAGATTTTGCTCTTAAAGACCCTAAATAAGATGGTTTTGACTTGTAGCTGGACCTTAGAAAGCCCGTGAACCTTGGAGCTCATTTCATTTGCAGTAGAGGCGTCATTGGCTGTCTTATGCCTGGGTTAATGACCTTAGGCGTTCCCGGTCTGCCGCCAGCGTTGCGCGAGCTCCCATTAACGTATCCGTGTTTCATCACCTTGATGTGCTCACCTGGCCAAGCTTTTGGTGGCTGGAGAGTCTGAGACTTTGAGTTCCTCCTCTCAACCTCCAAGAGACTGATGTACAGCATCCTCATCTCTCTGGGGAGCTGGTCGGCCGAGCGGACAGCACGCTGGACTTGTGATCCTGTGGTCCTGGGTTCGATCCCAGGCGCCGGCGAGAAACAATGGGCAGAGTTTCTTTCACCCTATGCCCCTGTTACCTAGCAGTAAAATAGGTACCTGGGTGTTAGTCAGCTGTCACGGGCTGCTTCCTGGGGGTGGAGGCCTGGTCGAGGACCGGGCCGCGGGGACACTAAAGCCCCGAAACCATCTCAAGATAACCTCAAGATAACCTCTGGGCTTTTTCATATATATCTTTAGTTTTGCGTACTGCGTCTGTTTGCGGGTTCATATTTAACTCAGATTCCTAGTTAATGAATCTTATTTACTAATCTAACACTACAAAAACTAGATCTATATATATCCCCCTCTATCGCTCACTCGGAGGCGTAGTGTTTATTATTATACTAAAACCCAATCCAAATATTATGTCCATGTCTACCTTATAAATTTTCTTTAGTATTTTGAATGAGGTGATCATGTATCCTATTTTTTTCTCATTTAAAGGAATGTGAGATTTAGATCCTTCAGTATTTCCTCGTAACTCATAATTCTCAACTCTGAGGCTAGACTGAGACAAACCTCAGTATTTTCTCCACAATTTGAAGAACTGGTCTGACGTACGTGGGATACAGTGTCTTAAATGTACCTTTCTTTAGATTTATAATAGCAGTCATTATGATGACTATCCCTACATATTACTCTGATAATATGTCAGGCTGATAAGTGCTTCAGGAGATGGGGTCTGGAATTTTGTTGACCTCCAGGCCGTACCTATATAGTCGTAATGGCTTGGCGATTTCTCCTGATAGTTTCCGTCCCTTCCCGGATACTTTCCTCTCCTTTTTTTGCCAGACCTCCTGTACTTTGTGCTCCCCGCCTTGAGTACCGCTCGGTACTCACTTCCCCTTTCAGAGCAGGAAAGATTTTTGAATTAAAGGGAATTTCGGAGAATATATACGGCACGTATAGACACGTTAAAGCACCTACACAATAGGAACTGTCTCAGATCTCTCAAAATGTGGTCTATAGAAAGGAGACGAAAGAGGTATTATATAAAATATGCATGGATACTGGAGGGGCCAGGTCCCAAATTTGCACAGTGGAATAACAACATACTAGAGCGAAAGGTGTGGTAGAAAAATGCAGAAGAGACCCAATCAAGGGTAGAGGTAGATCGGAACAATCAGAGAACACTTCATAAACATCCGAGGTCCACAAACTTTTAATATTCTCTCAACACATATATGAAACATTACCGGAAAAAATGCTCGTGTTTACAAAATCAATTACGTTCCTTTTCAGTAAGTGCCGGATCAAACAGGCAGATATGAGGACCTGTAGCAACAGCCACAGCCTTCAAGCAACAACCTTCTAGGTCAACTTATCACACGTTTATCCTGGCCCCAGGATAAACGTTGAGGGAATAGAAGGACTCTTAGAACCCACTACAGGTATACTCCAGATATATATGGATTCACGGAGAAGCGTTCAAACGTTGGCGACCGATCTAACCTCTCAAGTGGATGCTCATTGGTCTGCTGAAGCCTCAACACGACGGTGACTTTATTCCAATAAAGGACCGGAATTTTGTTGCTTTATTTAAAAGCGTCAAACTCACAGTACTCTAAATTTAAGGACAGGTTGTGTGGATTTTACTATCAGGTTTTGTGCGTTTCCTGTGAACTAGGAACGAGTTCACTAGAACTAGGAACTAGTTCACTAGAACTAGGAACTAGTTCACTAGAACTAGGAACTAGTTCAATAGAACTAGGAACCAGGAACCACCAAATTTACTCTTCCGAACATTCCAATTATTGATATGCTGGAAAAAACACGAATCGAGTATGTTTTTGTAGTTTTGCGCGTCTGTGAGTCTGTAGTCACTCTAGCCGTTTCAACTGGCTTTTCATTTTGTGATTAAAATGTATTAAATATTATCTGATAGTATTTGCAGGCGCTGATTAGATTTGTACTTATATGACAGGGAAGAGCAGTATATTGAAGGGTAATTTATTTGCAGTTTTGTGATCATGTTAATGGTTACTGCACAAACATTCGCAGAAATGTAAAAAAAAAATGCCTATAATTATGCTCGAAAATCTTTTCTAGCCCTCTGCAATCCCGGCTATTGGAAGAGTTCATGTTGTTAATGGAGATATACATATAATCCCCAATTTGTTCAATCATACTGTTGTAACTTGTTTTAAAAGAACATTTTGAGATGCTGAAGAACTTTGCTGCGTTATTTTTATAACAACAAGTCCTTAAAAGGTTACTCGAGAGTTATCTGAACATTCTCACCCTTTAGTGAACGAATAGTTTGGAAACTGGGTGAAGACTCATTAGACTAAAAATTGAGTGTAGTTAAGGTGTTTCTTCAGTTTGATTATGTAAGGTATCTTGAGGTTATCTTGAGATGATTTCGGGGCTTTAGTGTCCCCGCGGCCCGGTCCTCGACCAGGCCTCCACCCCCAAGAAGCAGCCCGTGACAGCTGACTAACTCCCAGGTACCTATTTACTGCTAGGTAACAGGGGCATTCAGGGTGAAAGAAACTTTGCCCATTTGTTTCTGCCTCGTGCGGGAATCGAACCCGCGCCACAGAATTACGAGTCCTGCGCGCTATCCACCAGGCTACGAGGCCCCCATATTAATTATTATTAGGCCCCTATGGTAATTATCAGTATAGAGCTAAGGTAATATAGTTGTACAGCACTGGAGAGGAACACGAGGACAAAACAACAGCTGGGATAGGTAGGACAGAGTGAAGAAACGGTACCCGGAACACCTGGGGGCAGATTCACTAATTAGTTACGCAAGTACTTACGAACGTGTACTTCTTTCCACAATGTTTGACGGCTTTGGTTACATTTATTAAACAGTTTACAAGCATGAAAACTTCCCAATCAACTGTTGTTATTGTTATAAACAGTCTCCTGGTGCTTCCGAGCTCATTAACCGTTTAATAATAGTAAACAAAGCCGCCAAAGATTGAGAAAAGATGCAAAGGTTCGTAAGTGCTTCATGAATCTCGCCCCTGGGCTATCGAGGAATTAATGCCGTACGTCTCTGCCCCGCAAAAAGTTAAAATCATGCTTAACGCTATACCCCAAAACCCCTTAAGTGTGCTGGCAATCAAAATTTATAACTTGCATAGCAGATGAAGCAATATATGCATGTTCCCAAGCTGACCCAGACTACCAGACTGTTGTAGGTGCACGAGACATAATTCTCAACACAAGCAAGTTTTAAATTCGTGATCGTATAGGAAAGTGTTCACTCTCAGGCAAGAAAGTGATTTGAAAGCGAACTTTACGACAAGATAATTACTTAGAAAAACTTGAAATTGTGAAAGAAATACAATTTGGTGTGAAAAATTTGCACTTCAAAATTTTTAGTCTTTATGTTGATTTTGGTTTTGTCTTTATCAGTTCATTTTTCAGCCTGACACTATTATAATATATATATATATATATATATATATATATATATATATATATATATATATATATATATATATATATATATATATATATATATATATATATATATATATATATATATATATATATAACTGAAAACTCACACCCCAGAAGTGACTCGAACCCATACTCCCAGAAGCAACGCAGCTGGTATGTACAAGACGCCTTAATCCACTTGACCATCACGACCGGACAAAATGAGGTGATAGCCGAGGCTATATGAACCACCCCACCGCCGGCACTCGGATAGTTATCTTGGGCATAGCATTTTACCAAATCACCTCATTCTTTGGGGCACACGTGAGGAACACAAATGCGAACAAGCCTGAATGGTCCCCAGGACATATGCAACTGAAAACTCACACCCCAGAAGTGACTCGAACCCATACTCCCAGAAGCAACGCAGCTGGTATGTACAAGACGCCTTAATCCACTTGACCATCACGACCGGACAAAATGAGGTGATAGCCGAGGCTATATGAACCACCCCACCGCCGGCACTCGGATAGTTATCTTGGGCATAGCATTTTACCAAATCACCTCATTCTTTGGGGCACACGTGAGGAACACAAATGCGAACAAGCCTGAATGGTCCCCAGGACATATGCAACTGAAAACTCACACCCCAGAAGTGACTCGAACCCATACTCCCAGAAGCAACGCAGCTGGTATGTACAAGACGCCTTAATCCACTTGACCATCACGACCGGACAAAATGAGGTGATAGCCGAGGCTATATGAACCACCCCACCGCCGGCACTCGGATAGTTATCTTGGGCATAGCATTTTACCAAATCACCTCATTCTTTGGGGCACACGTGAGGAACACAAATGCGAACAAGCCTGAATGGTCCCCAGGACATATGCAACTGAAAACTCACACCCCAGAAGTGACTCGAACCCATACTCCCAGAAGCAACGCAGCTGGTATGTACAAGACGCCTTAATCCACTTGACCATCACGACCGGACAAAATGAGGTGATAGCCGAGGCTATATGAACCACCCCACCGCCGGCACTCGGATAGTTATCTTGGGCATAGCATTTTACCAAATCACCTCATTCTTTGGGGCACACGTGAGGAACACAAATGCGAACAAGCCTGAATGGTCCCCAGGACATATGCAACTGAAAACTCACACCCCAGAAGTGACTCGAACCCATACTCCCAGAAGCAACGCAGCTGGTATGTACAAGACGCCTTAATCCACTTGACCATCACGACCGGACAAAATGAGGTGATAGCCGAGGCTATATGAACCACCCCACCGCCGGCACTCGGATAGTTATCTTGGGCATAGCATTTTACCAAATCACCTCATTCTTTGGGGCACACGTGAGGAACACAAATGCGAACAAGCCTGAATGGTCCCCAGGACATATGCAACTGAAAACTCACACCCCAGAAGTGACTCGAACCCATACTCCCAGAAGCAACGCAGCTGGTATGTACAAGACGCCTTAATCCACTTGACCATCACGACCGGACAAAATGAGGTGATAGCCGAGGCTATATGAACCACCCCACCGCCGGCACTCGGATAGTTATCTTGGGCATAGCATTTTACCAAATCACCTCATTCTTTGGGGCACACGTGAGGAACACAAATGCGAACAAGCCTGAATGGTCCCCAGGACATATGCAACTGAAAACTCACACCCCAGAAGTGACTCGAACCCATACTCCCAGAAGCAACGCAGCTGGTATGTACAAGACGCCTTAATCCACTTGACCATCACGACCGGACAAAATGAGGTGATAGCCGAGGCTATATGAACCACCCCACCGCCGGCACTCGGATAGTTATCTTGGGCATAGCATTTTACCAAATCACCTCATTCTTTGGGGCACACGTGAGGAACACAAATGCGAACAAGCCTGAATGGTCCCCAGGACATATGCAACTGAAAACTCACACCCCAGAAGTGACTCGAACCCATACTCCCAGAAGCAACGCAGCTGGTATGTACAAGACGCCTTAATCCACTTGACCATCACGACCGGACAAAATGAGGTGATAGCCGAGGCTATATGAACCACCCCACCGCCGGCACTCGGATAGTTATCTTGGGCATAGCATTTTACCAAATCACCTCATTCTTTGGGGCACACGTGAGGAACACAAATGCGAACAAGCCTGAATGGTCCCCAGGACATATGCAACTGAAAACTCACACCCCAGAAGTGACTCGAACCCATACTCCCAGAAGCAACGCAGCTGGTATGTACAAGACGCCTTAATCCACTTGACCATCACGACCGGACAAAATGAGGTGATAGCCGAGGCTATATGAACCACCCCACCGCCGTGGTGATTTGGTAAAATGCTATGCCCAAGATAACTATCCGAGTGCCGGCGGTGGGGTGGTTCATATAGCCTCGGCTATCACCTCATTTTGTCCGGTCGTGATGGTCAAGTGGATTAAGGCGTCTTGTACATACCAGCTGCGTTGCTTCTGGGAGTATGGGTTCGAGTCACTTCTGGGGTGTGAGTTTTCAGTTGCATATGTCCTGGGGACCATTCAGGCTTGTTCGCATTTGTGTTCCTCACGTGTGCCCCAAAGAATGAGGTGATTTGGTAAAATGCTATGCCCAAGATAACTATCCGAGTGCCGGCGGTGGGGTGGTTCATATAGCCTCGGCTATCACCTCATTTTGTCCGGTCGTGATGGTCAAGTGGATTAAGGCGTCTTGTACATACCAGCTGCGTTGCTTCTGGGAGTATGGGTTCGAGTCACTTCTGGGGTGTGAGTTTTCAGTTGCATATGTCCTGGGGACCATTCAGGCTTGTTCGCATTTGTGTTCCTCACGTGTGCCCCAAAGAATGAGGTGATTTGGTAAAATGCTATGCCCAAGATAACTATCCGAGTGCCGGCGGTGGGGTGGTTCATATAGCCTCGGCTATCACCTCATTTTGTCCGGTCGTGATGGTCAAGTGGATTAAGGCGTCTTGTACATACCAGCTGCGTTGCTTCTGGGAGTATGGGTTCGAGTCACTTCTGGGGTGTGAGTTTTCAGTTGCATATGTCCTGGGGACCATTCAGGCTTGTTCGCATTTGTGTTCCTCACGTGTGCCCCAAAGAATGAGGTGATTTGGTAAAATGCTATGCCCAAGATAACTATCCGAGTGCCGGCGGTGGGGTGGTTCATATAGCCTCGGCTATCACCTCATTTTGTCCGGTCGTGATGGTCAAGTGGATTAAGGCGTCTTGTACATACCAGCTGCGTTGCTTCTGGGAGTATGGGTTCGAGTCACTTCTGGGGTGTGAGTTTTCAGTTGCATATGTCCTGGGGACCATTCAGGCTTGTTCGCATTTGTGTTCCTCACGTGTGCCCCAAAGAATGAGGTGATTTGGTAAAATGCTATGCCCAAGATAACTATCCGAGTGCCGGCGGTGGGGTGGTTCATATAGCCTCGGCTATCACCTCATTTTGTCCGGTCGTGATGGTCAAGTGGATTAAGGCGTCTTGTACATACCAGCTGCGTTGCTTCTGGGAGTATGGGTTCGAGTCACTTCTGGGGTGTGAGTTTTCAGTTGCATATGTCCTGGGGACCATTCAGGCTTGTTCGCATTTGTGTTCCTCACGTGTGCCCCAAAGAATGAGGTGATTTGGTAAAATGCTATGCCCAAGATAACTATCCGAGTGCCGGCGGTGGGGTGGTTCATATAGCCTCGGCTATCACCTCATTTTGTCCGGTCGTGATGGTCAAGTGGATTAAGGCGTCTTGTACATACCAGCTGCGTTGCTTCTGGGAGTATGGGTTCGAGTCACTTCTGGGGTGTGAGTTTTCAGTTGCATATGTCCTGGGGACCATTCAGGCTTGTTCGCATTTGTGTTCCTCACGTGTGCCCCAAAGAATGAGGTGATTTGGTAAAATGCTATGCCCAAGATAACTATCCGAGTGCCGGCGGTGGGGTGGTTCATATAGCCTCGGCTATCACCTCATTTTGTCCGGTCGTGATGGTCAAGTGGATTAAGGCGTCTTGTACATACCAGCTGCGTTGCTTCTGGGAGTATGGGTTCGAGTCACTTCTGGGGTGTGAGTTTTCAGTTGCATATGTCCTGGGGACCATTCAGGCTTGTTCGCATTTGTGTTCCTCACGTGTGCCCCAAAGAATGAGGTGATTT
Organism: Procambarus clarkii; assembly: GCF_040958095.1. NCBI lineage: Eukaryota > Metazoa > Arthropoda > Malacostraca > Decapoda > Cambaridae > Procambarus > Procambarus clarkii. The sequence continues at coordinate 37,530,383 of NC_091154.1, read as the reverse complement.
GGTAAAATGCTATGCCCAAGATAACTATCCGAGTGCCGGCGGTGGGGTGGTTCATATAGCCTCGGCTATCACCTCATTTTGTCCGGTCGTGATGGTCAAGTGGATTAAGGCGTCTTGTACATACCAGCTGCGTTGCTTCTGGGAGTATGGGTTCGAGTCACTTCTGGGGTGTGAGTTTTCAGTTGCATATGTCCTGGGGACCATTCAGGCTTGTTCGCATTTGTGTTCCTCACGTGTGCCCCAAAGAATGAGGTGATTTGGTAAAATGCTATGCCCAAGATAACTATCCGAGTGCCGGCGGTGGGGTGGTTCATATAGCCTCGGCTATCACCTCATTTTGTCCGGTCGTGATGGTCAAGTGGATTAAGGCGTCTTGTACATACCAGCTGCGTTGCTTCTGGGAGTATGGGTTCGAGTCACTTCTGGGGTGTGAGTTTTCAGTTGCATATGTCCTGGGGACCATTCAGGCTTGTTCGCATTTGTGTTCCTCACGTGTGCCCCAAAGAATGAGGTGATTTGGTAAAATGCTATGCCCAAGATAACTATCCGAGTGCCGGCGGTGGGGTGGTTCATATAGCCTCGGCTATCACCTCATTTTGTCCGGTCGTGATGGTCAAGTGGATTAAGGCGTCTTGTACATACCAGCTGCGTTGCTTCTGGGAGTATGGGTTCGAGTCACTTCTGGGGTGTGAGTTTTCAGTTGCATATGTCCTGGGGACCATTCAGGCTTGTTCGCATTTGTGTTCCTCACGTGTGCCCCAAAGAATGAGGTGATTTGGTAAAATGCTATGCCCAAGATAACTATCCGAGTGCCGGCGGTGGGGTGGTTCATATAGCCTCGGCTATCACCTCATTTTGTCCGGTCGTGATGGTCAAGTGGATTAAGGCGTCTTGTACATACCAGCTGCGTTGCTTCTGGGAGTATGGGTTCGAGTCACTTCTGGGGTGTGAGTTTTCAGTTGCATATGTCCTGGGGACCATTCAGGCTTGTTCGCATTTGTGTTCCTCACGTGTGCCCCAAAGAATGAGGTGATTTGGTAAAATGCTATGCCCAAGATAACTATCCGAGTGCCGGCGGTGGGGTGGTTCATATAGCCTCGGCTATCACCTCATTTTGTCCGGTCGTGATGGTCAAGTGGATTAAGGCGTCTTGTACATACCAGCTGCGTTGCTTCTGGGAGTATGGGTTCGAGTCACTTCTGGGGTGTGAGTTTTCAGTTGCATATGTCCTGGGGACCATTCAGGCTTGTTCGCATTTGTGTTCCTCACGTGTGCCCCAAAGAATGAGGTGATTTGGTAAAATGCTATGCCCAAGATAACTATCCGAGTGCCGGCGGTGGGGTGGTTCATATAGCCTCGGCTATCACCTCATTTTGTCCGGTCGTGATGGTCAAGTGGATTAAGGCGTCTTGTACATACCAGCTGCGTTGCTTCTGGGAGTATGGGTTCGAGTCACTTCTGGGGTGTGAGTTTTCAGTTGCATATGTCCTGGGGACCATTCAGGCTTGTTCGCATTTGTGTTCCTCACGTGTGCCCCAAAGAATGAGGTGATTTGGTAAAATGCTATGCCCAAGATAACTATCCGAGTGCCGGCGGTGGGGTGGTTCATATAGCCTCGGCTATCACCTCATTTTGTCCGGTCGTGATGGTCAAGTGGATTAAGGCGTCTTGTACATACCAGCTGCGTTGCTTCTGGGAGTATGGGTTCGAGTCACTTCTGGGGTGTGAGTTTTCAGTTGCATATGTCCTGGGGACCATTCAGGCTTGTTCGCATTTGTGTTCCTCACGTGTGCCCCAAAGAATGAGGTGATTTGGTAAAATGCTATGCCCAAGATAACTATCCGAGTGCCGGCGGTGGGGTGGTTCATATAGCCTCGGCTATCACCTCATTTTGTCCGGTCGTGATGGTCAAGTGGATTAAGGCGTCTTGTACATACCAGCTGCGTTGCTTCTGGGAGTATGGGTTCGAGTCACTTCTGGGGTGTGAGTTTTCAGTTGCATATGTCCTGGGGACCATTCAGGCTTGTTCGCATTTGTGTTCCTCACGTGTGCCCCAAAGAATGAGGTGATTTGGTAAAATGCTATGCCCAAGATAACTATCCGAGTGCCGGCGGTGGGGTGGTTCATATAGCCTCGGCTATCACCTCATTTTGTCCGGTCGTGATGGTCAAGTGGATTAAGGCGTCTTGTACATACCAGCTGCGTTGCTTCTGGGAGTATGGGTTCGAGTCACTTCTGGGGTGTGAGTTTTCAGTTGCATATGTCCTGGGGACCATTCAGGCTTGTTCGCATATATATATATATATATATATATATATATATATATATATATATATATATATATATATATATATATATATATATATATATATATATATATACATATATATATACATATATACTGCTTACCTGGTAACTTGCCTTATACCTATTTACTCACCTGAGTGCACGCTTCAAAACTCATTCTTGACCAACGAACAAGCTTCATAGCTCACTATTAACCCGAGGACCCACGTACTAATTCACAGTCCGTCCTCATAAACAAAAGCCAACTGGTCATTAATCGAGCCGCCAGACTCCATCTTTATGACTATAAAACACTTCTCAAATGACTCACAACTGATGACGTTCGAACGTTTCTCGAATAGTGATTTATTAACGACCTCATTTTCGAACCGTACCTGTGTAAATGCTTTACAAACACAAATTACACTGAACTACAAACACTGTATTACAAACACAAATGACTGTCAAGAGAATCAGCAAACGTAACCTATCATTGGACTAACTATACACCAAATTGTCACATATAATAACGTTAATTTATGTATTAAATAATACTGACTTTGAATACAATGTGTTAAAATGATGTCTGGGAAGTCGGACTCAGCATGGACGAATATATCCTAAAGGTCTCGCATAACAACTCACTGTTGGCGTGAGACCTTATAAAACATTGCGGAAACACGCCATAATCAGAGGACTAAAGTAGAGAGTAGAGGTGCTGGGAGGAGAACATGGCAGAGCAGTTACATGTGTCCTAACATGCGTAGACCAAGACAGATCACACACACGAGAACTAAATAAGATTTTTCACACAATTCCATGACCTAAGTGCTCACAAACCTGTTTGTATTGGAGTCTCGATATGGTTTACGTGGCTTGATAATACGAATTTGTCCCATAGTCTAAGTTAACTCTGTGGATTCAGGTGTGTTAACTGCATAGAAGGCAGTATATTAGAGTTTTTATAATCTATCATCAAAAAGTTTTTTTAGTTAAATATCCCAGTGCTTTACGGTAATGCTTGTAATTTCCGCGATTAATGGCTCTCTGGGGGATAGTTCGCGAACAGTGATTGCTTGAGGTAGCTTTGGCAACACATTCCCTGTGTGTTAAGTTCTGAGTGGTTTTCTGAATAAAAAATACGACCGACTATTCCTCATTTGCGCAGCATATTATGCCAGCGTGGTACTGCGTTTTATTGACGTTTGTGCGATGCTTTATTGACTACGTTGACTATTTATGCCAGCTGATCGCGTTGCTTCTTTGACCGAATTTGCTCCTGAGGATTTTATTTTTTTGTCTGTTGACTGATTGGCCTGTTGTAAGCATTTACGTTTGCATTCCTGTTGGCAACGTTGCCTGTTGCTTGGACAATATTGCCTGATTAGTCTATTAGACGCTTTGCAAGTTGATTATTTTGCCTATTGTCGTAGCTGTTAATTGCCTAGATAACGAACCCTTCTGGGCATTATTTACAACCTATGTGAGACCAAAACTTCAATATGCAACCCCGACCAGCAGTCATGGTTTGTAAGGGCATAAAATGAAGTTATAGAAGGTATACAAGATTGTGGTCTGACTGGTTCCAGTTACACCCAGAGGTAGAGAAAATTTTACCCTTGCAATCCAAATCATTGGGAGTAAAGTGATAGCTAGCCGTGCCTGCAGAACTCTCGTGTTCCAGCAGACACCTGGATGGTGCTCCAGCAGACACCTGGATGGTGTTCCAGCAGACACCTGGATGGTGTTCCAGCAGACACCTGGATGGTGTTCCAGCAGACACCTGGATGGTGTTCCAGCAGACACCTGGATGGTGTTCCAGCAGACACCTGGATGGTGTTCCAGCAGACACCTGGATGGTGTTCCAGCAGACACCTGGATGGTGTTCTAGCAGACAATGCTGCAATACGATATATATCTCTGATTAACTGGAACCCATTTGTGATGTACTGCGTTAATTCGTTCTGAACAAGAATAGGAGTGGTTGAACGGAGGACCAAAAGGAAACTGTAAAGACATGTGCCATCCTCTCTGACATCCTAATAAAATCAGAGATTCGTCCTAGATATTGATGCTTAAATATTGCAAGTATCGCGTGCGCCTATGACCTCCGGAGAGACTCTTTCAGGAGACTGTCACGTGGAGATGAATGGGCCAAGAACCCCACACGAGAAAAAAACCCTCCCAAAAAGCTTTTGCAGTGGAGTGAGAAGCTTGCTTATAATAATGTGTGGTATTTCTTGCCTCCAGTTATGAAGATTTAACATTTCATTTCATGGAAATAATTCTTCTTCTTCTGTCCGCACAATTTATGGCGCCAAATCATAAATTTTAATTAATTTCCGTTGCGAAGAAATCATTCAGAGATGCTTGAAGCGTTTGACGGTTTTGTCAATCTTTAGGGCATTTGCTCGTGTTCGGAATTTCTGTCTTCAATTTCACTATCCACATTAATCTGTGTTGGGAAGTTCGTGAGAATTCTAATTGCTTTTGGGCCCACCAGTCCATTTTTTGGTGACTTTTGATACATTGCTCTCTTCCCCCGGTCTTCCTTATCAGCTGTTGTCTTTGTCGTCCCTGATTCTCTCTCTCTCTCTCTCTCTCTCTCTCTCTCTCTCTCTCTCTCTCTCTCTCTCTCTCTCTCTCTCTCTCTCTCTCTCTCTCTCTCTCTCTCTCTCTCTCTCTCTCTCTCTCTCTCTCTCTCTCTCTCTCTCTCTCTCTCTCTCTCTCTCTCTCTCTCTCTCTCTCTCTCTCTCTCTCTCTCTCTCTCTTTATATATATATATATATATATATATATATATATATATATATATATATATATATATATATATATATATATATATATATATATATATATATATATAGTCCCTTTATCATTAGACGAAACATATATACGTGACAAACATTTTAAAATTCGGCCAAGTTTTTTCTATAATGATAAACATTTTAATGTCCTTCGTAGTTTTCTGAAAATTGGTTCAATTTATTTAGACAAGTGTTAATATTAATTAGTGTTAGACTAGTATCTATTTCACTATACACTTCTCAATTCCCATAGCTAATGGAAATTTGCAAAAATTGGCAATTTTCGTTTCTAGTGATTATACGCATTAATTAGATAGCACTAACAAACACACACACACATACACACACAACGCTGAAGCCATCGCTTCTGTCATCGCTGGAAGACAGAAGAGCTAGGGGAGACATGATCACCACATACAAAATTCTCAGAGGAATTAACAGGGTAGACAAGGATGGATTATTAAACACGGGAGGTACACGCAGAAGGGGACACAGGTGGAAGCAGAGTGCCCAAATGAGCCACAGAGACATTAGCTAGAACTTTTTCACTATCGGATTAGTTAGTAAATGGAAAGCATAAGGCAGTGATGTGGTGGTGGTTGACTCCATGCACAGTTTCAAGTGTAGATATGATAGAGCCCAATAGGCCCAGGAATCTGTACATCAGTTGATTGACGGTTGAGAGGCGGGACCAAAGAGCCAAAGCTCAACCACCGCAAGCACAACTAGGTGAGTACAACTAGGGGAGTACACTCCCCCCCTCCCCCCCCACACACACACATACACTTTAAATGAAGATATGATTGAGCCCAAATTGCTCAGAAGCTTGTAAATCAGTTTATTTAAAGTTCAGAGACGGGAACAGAGTGCCGAAGCTAAACTCCTGCAAGCACAATTATGTGACAATTTGGTAAGTACACACCCGCGCACGCACACACACACAAACCAACAAACACACACACTCCACATCAAAGCTTAAATAAATTCACATGTAAATTGACTACAAGGTCAGCGAATAATTCAAACACAGTTGTGGAATTCAAAAACGTCATCAACTTAGAGCCGTAGTTAAAATATTATCCATTTAAGCCCGATTGCAAATAAGTATTTATGTTATGCAAAATCCTCATTAGGGCAATATCATTATCATATGATTCGTTTAATGTTTAATTCAATAAATATCAGCAGCTGCTCTAACCCAATTAGCTTTAGAAACAATTAACATAATATAAATGGGATTGAAGCCTCTTTTTTTTTATTTGGGATATTTGTGCTAATTGTTAGGAAAAGTTGTTTTGGTTTAATTGTGTACAAGTCCATGGGTTGGACTTATACACTTATGAAGTCCACATATTGGACTTTAAAAAATGTTTTTATTGTTTAAAATGACAAGATTATTCGGTTATTAGTCAAACTTAACCTCTCACCTGATACGTCATATTTTTATGGTATTAGAAAAATACCACATCGAAAGGTATTAGAAAAAAACAAAGGTACTGAAATATTTACATTTTCTCTTAGTGGTCCTCGCTAGTTTAGGGGGAGTAACTTCCTTGGCTTATGCGTCTCTCCTTCGGTAGAAATAGTTACGTTTTTATACGTGCTGGTTTGCGAACTGGACCGTTGAGAAAACGGGCTAAATAGTATTTATCCATAAAAAAAAATTGTCAAAATCGAAGCGCTTCAAATCTTTGCATTAAATATTCTATTAGCTATTGATCACTTATGAAAGCAATTTTGCTAGACATTCCATTATTGGCCTGCTATAAGAGAGGTGTTGTTGTCCGTTTAGATATATAGATTATGTATGCCGGTTACAGCAGCATTGAGAGTGGTTTCTGTAATGTTTACTGTGAAAACCCTTGATGCTGGCAAGGAAGAAAACTTGAATGCTGCAGATTACAGGAAGCGAATACGCTGACTATGTAACATAGCTACACAGTATTTGAGAATAGTCGTGCCAGTGCAAACGGCCAAACTCTGCATTGCCAGGCATTTTTTTCTTTTTTTTTAGAATTGATCCTTTTAAAGATCTAATGGCATTGAATTTTTTTTTATGAATATTGCCTGACCGTCTTACACTAAGATATGCAGCTTCAGGCTTCAGGATTTATGCTATAATGACTTATTCAGTTACATTTATTTCTTCCTTAATAATATTTCCCTCTGAAACCATAATTCTTTTTCTTCGTTAAAATAAATCTAACTCTCAGGCATTCTTCACAATGTTTTTACATTTCAATGAAAAACTATACTTCTTCAGAGAAGAAGAACAGATTGTTCTTCTCCAGCTATTGTTCTTCAGAGAAGAACAATAGCTGGAGGTGAGAAAAGTGTTGGTTGTAGAGGAGAACAGTGCTGGTCGTAGAGGAGAACAGTGCTGGTTGTAGAGGAGAACAGTGCTGGTTGTAGAGGAGAACAGTGCTGGTTGTAGAGGAGAACAGTGCTGGTTGTAGAGGAGAACAGTGCTGGTTGTAGAGGAGAACAGTGCTGGTTGTAGAGGAGAACAGTGCTGGTTGTAGAGGAGAACAGTGCTGGTTGTAGAGGAGAACAGTGCTGGTTGTAGAGGAGAACAGTGCTGGTTGTAGAGGAGAACAGTGCTGGTTGTAGAGGAGAACAGTGCTGGTTGTAGAGGAGAACAGTGCTGGTTGTAGAGGAGAACAGTGCTGGTTGTAGAGGATAACAGTGCTGGTTGTAGAGGATAACAGTGCTGGTTGTAGAGGAGAACAGTGCTGGTTGTAGAGGAGAACAGTGCTGGTTGTAGAGGAGTAGAACAGGTTGGGAGGTTGGAGGGGGGGAGAGAGTGGTGTTGGGTTGAGAGTTTTTAAAGGCGTAGTGAGGAGAGGCGTCGAGTGCACATTAGAGGAGTTGTAGAGTGGTGAAAAGTGTGTTTCAGGAGCCGACACCCACAAGCCGGAGCATTGTTTTCGTCCCCCACTCTTCCTCTTCCTCCATGTCCTCTTCCCCTCCCCCCCCTCCCTCTTCCTGGATGCCCCCCCCCCCCTTCCCACCTATCCCACCCCGACGGCCATTTTTCCGCCTCAACATGCCTCTTCTTTCCGCATCTCTCTCTCCTGATACGTCGCTCAAACTTCAAGTCTTTTCTTGAGGAAAATATTCGAATCTTTCAGAATCTTTATTCTCTAGTTCTTGAATCTGCTCCACCTCTTCATTCTTATCTTGAATCTTTTCCACTTCTTGAAACTCTTCCACATTGTGAATATCATTGATCTCCTGAATCTCCTCCACCTTTTAAGTATTCTCCTGAATCTTCTCCACTTTTTGTAATCTGCTCCAAATGTTGAATTTCTCCATTATTTGAGAGTTACTCATATTGAGGGAATAAGAAAAAACACAACAATCAAGAAGTATTTTATATCAAGCTGGAATTCTGCTCGGAAACGATTGAAATTACATGTGTGACTTTTAAGCAATACTAATGTTTTTTAATGAAAATTAAAAAATTTTAATTTTCGCATTTTTTCTGTGCATCTGTTGATTTTTTCGTGCTGTATCGCTCTAGTGAGTGGCAGCTCTTGTTGATTTAAGGGGGAATTAAGACCAAATTGAAGGGACTTTCAATTTGGGAAAATTTAGAATTTCCTGTTTATGAATTATTTGGTGGGGGGGGGGGAATTTATTCAACTTACGTTCACTTGTTTATTGTCTAAAATTAGTACTCAAAAATATATTTACAGATTCTGTCGGGTGTTCATTTAATGTCCATAAGTTATATTAAGGTTATGGAGTTGCATCTTTTATGCCCTTGTTTACCTCATTTGTTTACATTCTTGTAGGTCGTTCTGAATTGACAAGAATGAATGATTCGTGACGTCTTTGATGGGTTTCTCCATGGTTTTATATGTGAGTATTTACTCCCAGTCATTTGGCTCCCAACAGTCATTTATGATCATCCCACTCGCAGAGTCGGTCACTCACACTCTCCCGGTCACTCCCACTCACTACTTCCCCCTCGGACTAGCCCATTCCCCCTCTCCTCTCTCCCCCTCACCTCACCTCAGACTGCCCATTTACCAAGGTTTGGTCATTCACTGCTCTATTACCTTGACTTTAGTATCAGGCTTCCGGCGGTTCATTATCCTGACCACAGCACAACTGCGCAAGGAATTTCTCTGGGCCAGATTCCCGTGCCAGCTGCCTTTGGTAACTGATTTCATTCTCTATTTGTCTCGTTGTCGGTTTTCATCTTCGCTAAAAAAAAACGAACTCTTGCGTGTTGAACATCTCTTGCGTCCGTGGATCTTTGCGTGAGCATGTTGTGAAGTACACTAATGGTATTAGTGTACTTCTCTCGGTGTGAAGTACACTGATCTTCGTGTCCTTGTCACCCGCCTCTCCTGGTGTATGTCAGGAGGTTCCAGTGAATGCCTGGCATTTCCTCAGTGTTTGATCACTTGGCTTTCAGTGCTCTGAAAACTCTCTCTCTTGGATTCTTCCATTCTTTATAGCTTAGGAAATTCTAACTGAGACCGCACCACACTTCTTGACTATATCCCAGTGTTCGATCCGGTTTCATTGCATACGGGAGGAATGTTTTGTTCAAAGCACTTCCACGTGTAGTTAGAGAATGAGAGCTTCGCTCGTAGGGGTCCCGTCTTCTCAATAGTCTTTCTTATGCGACGCTTGCTGATGGCTTTGGCATCCGTGGGCTTCTCACTTTCCTTATTCCAACCTTCTGCAACTCTGGTCGCAAAAGATAGCAATTTGTTCCTATATAGCACACCACAACCACAACCACAACCACAGCCTTTCACCAAAACCACACCACAACCACAGAGTCTCACCACAACCACACCACAACCAGTCTGGCAGTACTCTCACACCAGAACCGGTTGTGGCACCCATCTCCCGGGGGACTAGTGCCAGTGCCACCGAACAAGGGTCGGGCAATTACTGTGAGTTGCAACCACGTTAGTGCCACCGACCCTTAAATATTTTTAGTCAAGGGAAATAATTGTAATAAAAGTGGAAAGTATCAGAACACATGGTGGTACCTGGTGGTACCTGGTGGTACCTGGTGGAGCCTTATAGTACCTGGTGGTACCTGGTGAAGCCTCATAGTACCTGGTGGAGCCTTATATTATCTGGTGGTACCTGGTGGTACCTGGTGGATCCTCATAGTACATTTTGGTACCTGGTGGAGCCTCATAGTACCTGGTGGTACCTGTTGGAGCCTAATAGTACCTTCTGGTACCTGGTGGAGCCTTATAGTACCTGGTGGAGCCTCATGGTACTTAGTGATACCTGGTGGAGCCTCATAGTACTTAGTGGTACCTGGTGGAGCCTTATAGTACCTGGTGGAGCCTCAGAGTACATAGTGGTACCTGGTGGAGCCTCATAGTACCTGGTGGAGCCTCATAGTACCTGGTGGAGCTTCATAATCTACCTGGTGGTACCTAGTGGTACCAGTCTTTGACCGGTGAATCATTCACAAGGCTGTTCACGTGTCGCCCTCGATAAAGAATTTTCTTTCAGTTGCTGGTATTTCCGCACGGGGGCGGGTTAACATTCATCAATCAATTTACACAACCACTTACGAAACCTCTACATCTTTCAACAATCATGGCGGCTTTGTTTACATTTATTAAAACAGTGTACGAACTTCGAAACATTACAACCCAAGGTTATTATGTCACAAAAATCCTCTTAGGGCTTCAGAGCTCATAATTTTTTTTAAAATGAAAACAAAATAGTCATGGTTGTAGATAGATGTATGATTTCGGGGTTCAACGTCCTCACGGCCCGGTCCTCGACCAGGCCTGCAGGTTGAATCAGCAATATTCCCAAGACTACAAACGTGTGACTAGTTAGTGTGTAGTTATTACACACAGAAATCACAATTGCGTGATGCATCAAATGAACACAATGTAGCTCAGTCGATTAAGGCAGCGTCTGAGATGCTCTCGGACGCAGGTTCGAATCCTCGTCACGGCCCTTGTGGATTTGTTCGTGTAAAGACAAGTATTTACAATTAGTTTGCTACTATTTTACGCCTGCAGACTCGAGCTGTTAGCTCTTGGACCCCGCCAATTAAACTGTCAGTTGTCTAATGTAGCTGTTTCCAGATGTATTTCTCTCTATCAATTTGCTACATATATTTTTATCTCCCTTCTCACAAACACACATCCCAGGATGTTGCCCTGAACAGATGCTTATAGCTCCTAGGAACCCATTTTACTGATAGATGAGCATTAGGTGGAAAAAAACTCTGCTCTTATATTTTTGACTCGGGCGGGTATCGAACCCAGGTTTGTGGCTTGCTGTAGTTGATAACGAAGCTTATATTGTTGGAGGATAATATAAGAATAAATTGTCTCATAATTTGTAAATTATTTGTTTAGGAAACTATGTCTTGTGGCCTTCTCTCGGCAGGTAGTCTTAGGGTAAACAGACTTATTCTTCCATGCAGAACCAGGAGTTGGTTTCGTCTATGTAAATTTGTTTTGCTGAAACAGGTGTTTTCTGGAAGCTCTTTATTCCTTAGGCAGTGTTTATATACACTTAATGTCCCCTAACACGGTTGTTAATAGAGTGCCTCTTCCGGGTGCGGAGACGAGCAGGGGCCTACTGCTGGGTAGTGAGGACTGACACGGTTGCCCCAATGTGCTTTGTCACCGATACCCCTAACTGAGCTCCACACTGGAGCTCAGTCACGGTCCAGTGTCACCACTCATCTTGGCATGTCACGCCACGGTCCTCTGTCACCAGTCATCTTGGCATGTCACGCCACGGCACCGTATTATCAAACTCTCTGGCATATAGTCAGCACAATTCAATCTGAACTTCATCTCAAACTTAATCGCCCGATGGTATTACCTTCATCCGCTGTTGCTAAGGAATAAAAATAACCACTTCTCGACGGTTGTCAGAGGCTCTCCTCTGAGAGATATGCTGAGACCTGACTGGCTTACCCGGTATTAACCACTCTGGGTGATAAGGTTAATACAGATTTGTAACGTATAACCTCTCTCTCTCTACTAATTAGTCAGCGTAATACTTAAATTGTCTGCTGCCTCTTGGAGCTCTCTTCTTAAAAATTACCTCAACTCTGTACTTCAAGAGGTCTAGTGAATTTTTTGTCGAAACATAACAAACCTCTGAAGCTAATTTTGAATGTGGCAGAGATATAGTAATGTACTAGGATTAAACAGATACGGCAATATGCTGTGATGTAGCTTGTAATATTAAATGGAATGTGATTTTTGCCAATGATAATAACTATTGTATAAAATTTGTCTGAATCCCTTCCTATGTTGGAGCTGGACAGTACGACTTAGTAGATCGATTGACCAATGATGTTTGCCGGAAAGATAACACGGATTATGACTTTGGACCATCTAATTCAGCTATCAAAAACATGGAAATTAAAGAGTTTACTTCAAATTTACATTAACTAATAAATGCCTAAGGACCTGAAAGCTGCAGTCTTAAAAGCATATAATATTATGTACAATATTTTAGGCCATCTGGCCTGTTGTACAACTAACTGTGTAACTATTTCATTGAATCTAATGTATTGGAACAGATATTAAAAATTTATCCTAATTTTGCTTTTCCCTTATAAAGAACGAAGAATAATTTGTGTACGAACCTCTGTGATGTGTGACAGTGAATACGAGCCTCATCCGAACTGTAATACTTAACTGAATTCCTCAGATTAGGCAAAATTGTACATTAATTTTGTCAAAAAAGATATGCAGTGTGGAGAAATGACCGACAGACCACTGGAACATTATCTAACACAATGCACAGTTACAAACCCACTAAGATTACAACTTAGATTCAACAGAGCAGAAGAAGTTGTTAAATTCATATGGCAAAATCTTACTGAAGCGACCATACGAGTCATAAATACTCATACTCCGCCCAAGTAAAACAGGATCAAGCAACACTTAGTGGGCCAGCCAGAGGCTTAGGGGCCCGCGCTGGAATATCCCTGCAAAAAAAAAATATAGAGATATGTGAAAAATAATAATAATAATATACTATGATAAAAATATATAGTTATGTACTCTGATGAACAGATGTGCTTATTAAGTAATTACCCCGAGGTCGAGAAAGTGACAGTCACTTTGTGAAATTGGTTTATTGAAAAGTGGGTATATGTCGAGATAATTGAACACTGCAGAGCTAGAAAAGACATTTTTCTAGTGATAAATATAGTATTTAAACCCCATATATTGAAAAACAAAGAAAAATTAACGTCTGTCGCATTTACAAAAAAAAAATATGAATTTTATCGGTGAATCAAATTAGCTCCAACATTGGTACAATTGATGTTTCAACCATGTCTCACGCTGGTAGTTTCTCTCCAGAGTGTCAAACATGTGTCTTGAAACACCAAGAGTCTCGGTCCTACCGCATCGCTTCACAAAATTATTTTAACATTACATGTAATTCCCCGGCTTCCTCTTCTGAATCTTCTTGGCCCCAGACAAGCAGTTGCTGGTGGAAGGTAACTACTGGGGAATTTGCCCTGGATTCAGATGATCAAAAGCGTTCTTCATCACGTCCATTGAGTGATGATGACCACGGAATGAGCACCCCAGGACGAGTGAAAAGGGGTCAGTGAGGCAGATGATGACTCGAGCTTCTCATGTCTGGCGACGAGTAAGACAGCTCAAGACATTCCCCCCGTCTCTGCTGGAGCTGTCTTCATGGAGCTGATATGCGTAGCCTAGACACAGGTACTCATCCACTGCTGTTGGGATCTATCAACTTTTGAGGACGGGGTACGCACGGTACACCAAGGAGATAGGCCATGGGTGTACCCAGCACACCAGGGAGTGAGGTTACCACATTATTAGTGATAATGGTTACCACACTAGAAAGGTTACCACATTTCAAACATACCAAGAAAGCCTACGATCTCACTAATGTCATCAATACCAGTAGCATCACCTGAGACCTCTACAGACTGCAATTGAAAATAAACAACCTCAATTGCCTGGGAATTGTACTACCCAGCGGCGCCTCTTAGTTAGACGACTAAATGTTGAAATTATGTATTTTGATAGTTCGCGCTAGTCCAGAACAAACTTAAAACAACCTCTCCCGTTCCAATTATAAACTTGTAATGCGCTAGGAGGGATCCATTAACCTTAGCAGCTGTTTTTGTTGCTGTAAATTTGCACTTTGCTCCAATAAGTTTTGAAACATCATTAAGCTCTTCAGTCACAGTACCAAGAGAAGTGGAGAGTGTTCTCTTTTCAGACGCAGTATTAAAAAGAGGAGAAGAGTGTGCTTACTTTACTATACACAGAGCATGTATATAAAAAAAGGAGAGTGTTGGCGTTTTAAACACCGTACTAAGAAGATAAAATTATGTTCTCACTCTTGACACCATAACAACATTTAAAGAAGAGAATGTACTCACTTTTGACACCATATCAACTGTTGAAGTGGAGAATTTACTCACTTTTGACACCATACCAACGGTTGAAGTGGAGAATGTCCGCACGTTTGACACCATACCAACAACATAAAAGGAGAATGTTCTCGGTCTTGATGCTGTACGAACAAGAGAAGTGACAAGTGTTCTGAATGCACCAATAAGGCGTGAACAATTGTATCAGTAAATCATTTCACACCTCGTAAGCTAATAACGAGGGAGAGAAGGAGAATGAAAGGAGAGAGAGAAGGAGAACGAAAGGAGAGAGAAGATAAAGATGAAGATAAAGAGAACAAGAATGAAGAAAAAGAGAATAAGAATGAAGAGAGAACGAGAATGAAGATGGCAACAGAATAAAGAGTGCAACAAAATGAAGAGAGAGAAAGCACGAGATTAGAGAAAGAGAGAGAGAGAGAGAGAGAGAGAGAGAGAGAGAGAGAGAGAGAGAGAGAGAGAGAGAGAGAGAGAGAGAGAGAGAGAGAGAGAGAGAGAGAGAGAGAGAGAGAGAGAGAGAGAGAGAGAGAGAGAGAGAGAGAGAGATGAGGTTGCGGTGTAAAGACTGTGGATCCAAAATCTCAGGCCAAACGTGAGAGAATTTTATAATAATTCTCAAGCTGGTCTTTATTCAGGAAAACGTGTGGTGGAGAATTATTGAAAAGGTTTTAAATGTTTTTAAAAGTGAGAGAGGGATCAGAGTGATAGAAAATTAGGAAAATGCAATAATATGGTTAGTAGGGGAAATTAATGTTTGGAAATGGTTAGAATTTGATCATTTTAGTATTTATGTTATCATTATTATTATTATTATTATTTTTATTATTCAAGAGAGGGAGAAATCGAGAGAGAAAAAGAGGTTGATAGAAGAAAATTCGTTGCTATAAATATTGCAAAACACTGCATCAGGAGGAGAGATTTTAGGATCTGTCCGCCAACATTCGAAGAAATCCCTCATTTCCATAAACTCTTTCCCCCAATTTTAGATCTTTCTCTCTCCATCCCTATCGTAAAAAAACATATATATATATATATATTTTTTTTTAAAGTGAATGTATTTTTTGTGTCTTCGAGTATGGAGGGCCAAATGCTTGGAGCTAACCCCATCAAACTTTGCCAGGTGACTGGTGGTGGGATGGGGATGGTCATAGGCGAATTAGGGTAGACCCTAATCTCCCGAAAACACGTTTTCGGCCTCTGGCTATCCTCGGAGCAAAATATAATTAGATATTCTATTTTGATCTGAGGATGACCTGAGGTCGAAAATGTTTTCAGCAATCTCTTTTTTTTAATATGAATATATACGCACACACACACACACACACACACACACACACACACACACACACACACACACACACACACACACACACACACACACACACACACACACACACACACACACATATATATATATATATATATATATATATATATATATATATATATATATATATATATATATATATATATATATATATATGAGTGAGATAGAGAGAGAGAGAGAGAGAGAGAGAGAGAGAGAGAGAGAGAGAGAGAGAGAGAGAGAGAGAGAGAGAGAGAGAGAGAGAGAGAGAGAGAGAGAGAGAGAGAGAGAGAGAGTGAGAGGTAAGCTGTAGGAGCACCAACGCTTCTGGTAATTCGTTCCCATTAACTAGGAGAATATAAGCCCACACGTCTCTAATTATATTGCTGGTGATGGTGGTGATGGTGTGGCTGATGGTGGTGATAGTGATGGTGTAGCTGATGGTGGTGATGAACCTGGTGATGCTAGGGGTGCTTTGCTAACATTATGTACCTAATAGCGACCAGGGTAAGGAGATGCGCCTCTCCATGCTATACCTGTTAAGTTATAATTTAACATTCCGAACGTTCAAGTTCTTTGTCGAATTTGGTTTTACATTTTTCGAAGGTGGCTTCCATGCCTTCATCTTTCCGTGCATTCCACTTACTGGCCACCCGCACCGGATACGAGTATTTCTTTACATTTCTTCGACTCATTTGTATTTTCAGTTTCACCTATATCCTCTTGCCTTATCTTCTCTCTTGT
>NC_091154.1:37506334-37508834 GCF_040958095.1 Procambarus clarkii | reverse complement strand
CCATCTATTATCACATAGAAACAATTATTCACTGAAACATTTCCAAGAGTAAATGTATTCGGGGATTATTCACTTAAACATGGCCAACACTAGAGATAACGTGGGCATTATTCACTAAAACATACCCAACAGTACAGAGAACGCAGGCATTATTCACTAAAACATACCCAACAGTACAGAGAACGCAGGCATTACTCACTGAAACATACCCAAGAGTACAGAGAACGCAGGCATTACTCACTGAAACATGCCCAACAGTAAAGGTGATGGGATTAAATATGCGCCAAGAGTAATATATGTAACGGATATAACACGTCGCAATATTTACGCATTGATCCAGCAAGCTGAATTACACAAATAATATTGCATTGTTGTACAGGAATAAGAATACAGAAATATGCAGATACAAGGGATACCATACAGTTATTGACAGGTAAGCAAGCATTTGCGGTGATGTCAAGCAGATAAGCACATGCGGCTAGACCATGCATAGCAAACAGATGTGGTTGTGCCACGCAAGCAAACCAGATGCAGGGGGGTGCCAGGCAAACAAACAGATGCAGACAGTGGCGTCATTCCGCATTCAGCAACGTGACTTATGAATACGAAGACTTGGGTTTTCATTAACATCCAATACTCAGTAAACGAATCAATGCCATTGTCAACCGAATATTCGACTTCGGTTAGACCTGAAACCGGTGCAAGACATCGGTTTTTACCCATGCAAGGCTCCCCATTCCCCCCATCCCTCCCAAAAAAATCCAGTTTTCCCCATTACACAAATTTCCCAAGAATATGCCCAGTTTTCTCCCACTTTCCCCACTCCTGCCAATTCAAATTTCCCAATTCTATTCACAAGTTCTCCTACCACGGGATAAATGGATCAAGCCTTTTTTCCCTGTCATTAATTAAGCCGCGTCAGTTGCATCATTAAATCAAATGTAACGACTTTATCCGTCCGTTTAGGTAACTGACAATGTAATTAAGCCTTTCAAAATATTTAGACGCCCGCCAGGTGATTTTCTCAGAAAACTGGAATGTTAATTTATAGCTGAACATTTTATATTATGGTGTTAATAGACGTGTTTAAAATATTCGTTTTACATGAAATGGATAAATTTACATTTTTTTTTAATAAATATTTTTCAGTTAAATGTAAAAAATAATAATTTAAGACAAAATGTTGGAAATAACGACGATATTGACGGAAATGATAGTAATTTATTTATTTACGTAATAGCCAACATGTTAGATGGAAGTCTCAGAAATGATAATATTTTATCAGTTAAAAAAAACTGCGTCATTGGTGTTTCGAATATTATAAAGTGTGTTCCGGTGTGACAGCTTAGGGACGTCTCTGTCCGTCTGTCTGTCATTCTGTCTCTGTCTGTCTGTCTGTCTGTCTGTCTGTCTGTCTGTCTGTCTGTCTGTCTGTCTGTCTGTCTGTCTGTCTGTCTGTCTGTGTCTCTCTCTCTCTCTCTCTCTCTCTCTCTCTCTCTCTCTCTCTCTCTCTCTCTCTCTCTCTCTCTCTCTCTCTCTCTCTCTCTCTCTCTCTCTCTCTCTCTCTCTCTCTCTCTCTCTCTCTCTCTCTCTCTCTCTCTCTCTCTCTCTCTCTCTCTCTCCCTCTCTCTCTCTCTCTCTCTCTCTCTCTCTCTCTCTCTCTCTCTCTCTCTCTCTCTCTCTCTCTCTCTCTCTCTCTCTCTCTCTCTCTCTCTCTCTCTCTCTCTCTCTCTCTCTCTCTCTCTCTCTCTCTCTCTCTCTCTCTCTCTCTCTCTCTCTCTCACGGGGATTGCTGTCCGTTTTCATCGAGGATACAAACCTATTTCTCATTGCTATTTATTTTTTGCTTATATACCAATATGCATCACGCTGCGATATTGATGGTCAGGTTGACTGCCTCTTGCAACTCTAAAATAACAACCAAAGTTGGGTAAATGGATCTACTAGTTGCTGTAGTAATAATGGTGTCACTAATAACAGATTGGCTGTTGTTGTTGTCTAAGATTCGCTACCTGGAACAAAAAGTTCCAAGTAGCACGGGCCAAGGTGAGCCCGCAGTAACAACTGATTAGCAGTTGAAATTGCAAAGGTGTTGCAGCCATAGTGGTGATGGTATTTATAGTCGGGTAGTTAAGCCTGTTGCTTATCTTTATTATGCATGTTGCAAATCCCTCACTAGCACAGTTGCAAATATTTTATTAGTTTTGTTGCTAATCTCTCATTAGTCATGTAGCGAGTCTTTAATTAGTCATGTTGCTAATCTTTGATTAATCTATATTTTCCATTTGTTGTTAAGATAAGCACGAATGTTATTAGAGATTACCGTTTTTAAGAAATTTTTACAGCAATTAACTATAGACTGAACGATAGTTTCAAACCTAATGATCTAACCAGGACCACATTCGCACTGGCACAGTGCCAAACTCTAATGTTTTATTAAATATTCCTGACAAACGCTGACTAAGTTTCTCTCTATATAAATATAATTTCATGATTCTAC
>NC_091154.1:37488834-37501334 GCF_040958095.1 Procambarus clarkii | reverse complement strand
TGAATTGAATAAAAAAATAAATAAACTTGCAGCAAAAAACCTGCAAGTTTATTCTATTCTATTTTCCTACTACTCATACATACTGTATTCACCGGGGGAGCCGGTCGGCCGAGCGGACAGCACGCTGGACTTGTGATCCTGTGGTCCTGGGTTCGATCCCAGGCGCCGGCGAGAAACAATGGGCAGAGTTTCATTCACCCTATGCCCCTGTTACCTAGCAGTAAAATAGGTACCTGGGTGTTAGTCAGCTGTCACGGGCTGCTTCCTGGGGGTGGAGGCCTGGTCGAGGACCGGGCCGCGGGGACACTAAAGCCCCGAAATCATCTCAAGATAACCTCAAGATAACCATACGCAACGAACATCACATATACAAGGTAAAATGCAGGAATATACAATATATTATACTTCTCAAAGAAAATGCGATTCTCGCGATACTGGGAAATACAAGATACAGTGAGTGCAATATAAAAACATGTAAGCAGCGCACACCACATACCACAAGCAACATAGACAATGTTCAAGACATACGAAATACAACACAAAAAACACGAAATACAAAATTCAACCCCAAAAGTACATTGATTAAAAAAAAAACTGTCACTCAACCAACGTGATTACTGACACACAAAGATGATCCCCATGTTAAAAATACAATTAAACTACAACTAACATCCCATACAGTGGATAGAACACACAATATATATATATATATATATATATATATATATATATATATATATATATATATATATATATATATATATATATATATATATATATATATATATATATTCCCCCACCACTACCACTACCATCAGCAACAACAACAGTCCCCCAGGCAATCATTAATCATGAAGGCAGCCATTACAGTACCCACATTCTTCTAACTTGGTTAACTCTCCCCAATATACTATCCCTGCTATCAATTATTCAAGTGACTTCTCTTGAACAAAAGCTGAACCTCGTGTTGACCTGTTATTGCCTGGATGGGTTTGGTATGTGTATGGTCTGGTTGGGTCTGGTATGTGTGTGGTCTGGTTAGGTCTGGTATATGTCTGGTCTAGTTGGGTCTGGTATATGTGTAGTCTGGTTGTGTCTGGTATGTGTGTGTGTGGCTGGTTGGGTCTGGTATGTGTGTGGTCTGGTTGGGTCTGGTATATGTCTGGTCTGGTTGTGTCTGGTATGTGTGTGTGTTGTCTGGTTAGGTCTGGTATGTGTGTGGTCTGGTTGGGTCTGGTATGTGTGTGGTCTGGTTGGGTCTGGTATATGTGTGGTCTGGTATGTGTGGTCTGGTTAGGTCTGGTATGTGTGTGGTCTGGTTGGGTCTGATCCTAGAGATCAGACCGGGGTCTTGATCTTGGCTGCTGTCTACGCAAGACAGTTGCTATCGTACGCGAACTTTAAACACCTGTTTAGCAACAGTAAACGGGAAGTTTAACCTAAATCCAGCAGGTAATATGATGAGACACATGGGATACCCGGAGCGTGTATATTGGCAGTATATTCTATATTTTATACATCATAACTCCAACAAAATTATACACTCTTACGGGGATTTGTTTCACCATGAAATTCCCTGAATTCAGTAAATGCTTACAGAAAACAGGCATAGAAACCACGCTGTTGAGTCCGCTATCAACAACCTGTCATGATTCCATGTAACACCATCCACAAATTTTGCAATAATTATATAGCGCTGCAAACCTGCTCTTGGCTTTGCAACTTTACGTTCAATGAGGCTCGGTAATGGTTTTCTAATTCTCTTGACCGACTTTCCCAGCGGGTGTGATGGTGGGGTAATACTTCCCTAATGATCCTGGCCGATCAGGTAGACCTGATCCCGGTATACCTGATCCCAGTCATACATGAGAGTGTTATAACTGACTCCCAGTATATATGACATAACTGATCCCTGCATATCTGAACCCGGCATAAGTCGATGAGGGCATCGTGAAAGAGAATGGAATGGAATTATCAGGAGAAAGCGCCAAGCCATTATGACTATATGGCACTTGGAAGGGGAACAGGATGAGTATTTGAGATGGGACAGGGAGGAAGAAATGGTGCCCAACCACTTAGATGGTCTGGGATTGAACGCCGACTTGCACGGAGCGAGACCGTCGCTCTACCGTCCAGCCCAAGTGATTGGAGCAAAAACGTACAAAATAGAGTATGTAATCAACTATAACAAAACGTTTAATGACTAATAACATTTCGGTAGGTATTAATTAAGCTCCTGATCGTAAACCAATCGACAAATCGTGTTCCATGAAAGGCTAATAGGTTAAGGCTTAAGATGAGATGTGGGAAAGGAGAACAGGCTAACAGGAGTCAGAAGCCATCTCTTATGAAAAAAAATATTAAAAAACTTTTCAACGGGTAGATTTTGACAAGTTTTGCTGTGTGATCGTTATTAATGTAAATACAATTTACCAACAGTAAATATATATATATATATATATATATATATATATATATATATATATATATATATATATATATATATATATATTTATATATATATATATATATATATATATATATATATATATATATATATATATATATATATATATATATATATCCGTAGCGCCCTGGTGGTTCGAGAGAGGGATTGGTAAATCCATAACCAACTTGTGGTCTCCCCAAAATACTTTCCACACATCGTAGCCGCCTGTCGTTTACACACCATAACGACTTGGCTTGACTCTATAATGACTCGCCCAGTTACCTTCATGTCCTCGCTCGCTGTTTAAATACCCACATGAAACTAGTAATTCCCTTGAGTTTGGTGGTTTCAGGACGCTGTCGAAACTTGCTACTAAACACAGTGAAGGAGATTATATGAAACATGATCATGAATGATATGCGCTGATCTATAAAACACATATACCGCCTTGGTGTCGTGCCAGCTACTTGGTCTGTTTGTTTAGGACAGCGACGGCATCGCTTCTTGCCGGTCGGCGTTCGATCCCCGACGGTCTAAGTAGCTGGGGGGGTCTAAATATTTAGATATAAATATAAATATTTAGACCATCGATCCCCGATGGTCAAAATATTCCTTCCCTCCGTCCTATCCCAGATCATTGTCCTCATAACCCTATCAAGAGGTATACAGTTTGACGCCTTAGCATTTCTCGTAATCACTACCTTACATTAGGTCGAGTGAACGATGTTATGAATGCAAAAATCAATAAACTCCATCACCACATATACACCAGAATTTAGTGTGGATTGTGGCAACGAGGTCCTGATCCCTCAGGACCTGAAAAGCGAGCAGCCGCGTCTAACAGCCTGGTTGATCAGTCCAGCAACCAGGAGGCCTGGTCGACGACCGGGCCGCGGGGACACTAAGCCCCGGAAGCACCTCAAGGTAGCCTCAAGGAGGTCCGCAAAATTAAATTTCCAAACGGTATTTAATTTGGGGTTATCCGTTTCCATCTAGTTCATCATAGGTTATTGTGCAATATTTAATACACATACACACGGACCCTTAAACGCACATACGTGTATCGATTAAACAAAAACGAGAGAAAATTAGAGAGAAGTTGAAAAATATGAATTCGCCAGTGAACCATTTATTCAGTTTCGAAGCACTCATCACTGAGGCAAAACACTCTCCCCCCCTCCCCCTCCAACACACCCATCTTCCTCAGGTCGAACTCTAATATCAATGGATGCCGACACTTGAGTGCATTTTGACAGAAATTTAAGTGTTACATGAGGTAGAAAAGTGAAGAGTCTTCCTCTTATTTCTATGATAAAATCGGATATCAAGATGTTTATTGCTATGATGTTGCATCATTAAGGACCCCAGGAGACGATGAACTGTCGGGAGAATTATTTATAATATTATCAATGTGTCTTGTGTGTGTGTGTGTGTGTGTGTGTGTGTGTGTGTGTGTGTGTGTGTGTGTGTGTGTGTGTGTGTGTGTGTGTGTGTTTACTACTGTGTGTGTGTGTGTGCGTGAGTGCTTGTTGATGCGTACATGCATGCGTTTAAGAATAAAATGTTATCATAGGAGTTGTATGTTAAGTGTAATGCCTGGATTTTGCTCCTCGTATTTTACGATCTCTTATTTATTGCAAACTTGCTTCGGTGTGATGACATGTTGTGCATTGTCTTCTTCAGTTTGTTTGAAGAAGGAAGGTTAGTGTAAAATTGACCAGGCTAGTGTTTACCTGAGATCTGCTTTTTATTACTTTATTTCTAAGTATTGCATGACACGTGTGTGTATATCCGGCCTCACACTACACCAATCATTACACCAAGCACAATCACAAAACAACACGCACTATACACACACACACACACACACACACACACGTAAACGCATACATACATACACACACACACACACACACACACACACACACGCACACACACACACACACGTAAACGCATACATACACACACACACACACACACACACGCACACACACACACACACACACACACACACACACACACACACACACACACACACACACACACACGTAAACGCATACATACATACACACACACACACACACACACACACACACACACACACACACACACGTAAACGCATACACACACACACACATACGCACGTACATGCCCACACACACCGGTGTGTGTGTGTGCGTGTGAGGAGCCGATGGCTGTGTGGATAGCACGCTGGATACGTAATTCTGTGTCCCGGGTTCAATTCCCGGTGCCGGCGAGATACAAAAATAGGCAGAGTTTCTTTCACCCTGATGCCCCTGTTACCTAGCAGTAAATAAGTATCTGGGAGTTAGATAGCTATTATGGAGCTGCTTCCTCTGTGTGTGTGGGGGGGGAAATTAGTTAGTAATTAGTAACAGTTGATGGACAGTTGAGAGGCGGGCTGAAAGAGCAGAGCTCAACCCCCGCAAACACAACTAGGTGAATACAACTAGGTGAATACAAGTCTTCCGAGCTAAAGAATCCGAAATCCTCTTTATAGATAATTTGTTTCCTTATGTATTGATAGATTTGTTTAATTCGATATTTAAGACACGCTTTAGGAGCACTCTCCAAACGGAACATTGTAAAAAGAGACAAACGTCGTCTTTATTTTCACATGCCCACTTGGGGACTGTTAGACTCAGCGATTTCAGTGTATAGAAAAGACAACATTATATCTCTCAAGGCTTCATCAAAGAACACATAATTCCTGTGCACATCCAGATCATCACCACAGATATCCTGACCAACAGCATCGATATAATCGATAGATACAACAATACAAAATCAGACATCGACGAAGCACTACATGTCAAACGATCTCATCCAGTTATTAAACACCAGCACACATTTTGATACATTATATGCCTTGAAAACCAGGCAGAATGATGACCAGACCTCACACTAGAAAGTGAAGGGACGACGACGACGTTTCGGTCTGTCCTGGACTATTTTTAAGTCATTCTCGTCGATTTGAGAATGGTCCAGAACGGACCGAAACGTCGTCGTCGTCCCTTCACGTTCTAGTGTGTGGTCTGGTCAACATATTTCAGCCACGTTATTGTGACTCATCGTCTGCCCAGGAAGAATATTTAGGTTACACTGCCTCCGGCATCATCTACTGGATAACACCTTACTTATCTCATTCTCATTGGTTACATGTTTTAAATTATGTGTACTTCCCCTTTGCCTCCAAAGATGTTGACAGGTTCAATGAAACATCTCTCTTAGCAACAGCCCAAATCAAACCATGAAATGAACTTTGGAGACATTTTTTGTTTAACGTCCTTCCCAAGTGAAGAACATCTATGCATCTACAGAAGAGATTTTGTTCTATTCTAAGTTTGAGGCCCAGACATTTGGGGCTAGCCTCACCCTACTTTTTCAAGATGACACGTGGGTGGTAGGTGTCTATCATAGACGAGTCCAGGTCATTCCCATTGTCTTTTAAATATTGTCAAATATATTTATAAATATATGCTTCATTCTTAAATCATTTATAACACATTATAAATGCAACATATAAACACATGCTGCAATTATAAAGCACTTATAACACAGTTCAAGCACATTTCTTAGCGAGATAAGAGTTGGACAATTACAGTGTAGGTTTAGAGCGGGATAATTAGCGAGTGATCACGTTCAAGTGTTCCACAAATATGAACAAAGTTTGAGGTTAGAACGAAGTGATCAAGAAGTCATCTCGCTAACGAGCCATGCAGCCATAATTAATATCGCTATCACAGTATGTTGCCAACTCCACCAGGCCTCTCTTTAAGGTCATTTAATTATATGAATACGATGATAAGTTGATAAAACAAATGAATATTTCGAATCAATAGTATACCTGGTAGGAAATATATACATAAGAACGAATGTATATTTATAAGGTAAACAATGTATACGTGGAAGGGAAATAAATGATGATAAAAATGAAGTACATGGAAGAAAATGTATTCATAGATCATAATGTATATACAATAGAAAATACATGATAAATCATACATGAAAGGAAATGAATATATGGGAAGAAATTAAAATACGAGTATGAAAGAAAATGTATGGATGGAAGAAAATATATGGAGAGGAGAAAATGATTACTCGAGAACATATGAATATTATTCAGCAAATATGCGAAGAAATATATACATGGGAGGAAATAAATATATGAGAAGAAATATAAATAACGGAAGACACCATACAAATATGGGAGACAATATATACATAGGAGAAAATGAGTATGGTGATCTATACAGGTAAATGAGATAGATAATGGTTCAATATTTACACATTGGGAGGAAAAAAATTTATCTTCCTATGGTCTCTCATTTCCAGCTTCTCAGAGGAGCATCCCATTCCCAGCATCTCCCAAGAACATCCCATCCCTCCCAGCTTCTCCCATGAACATCCCATCCCCAGCATCTCCCAAGAACATCCCATCCCTCCCAGCATCTCCCATGAACATCCCATTCCTTCCAGCATCTCCCATGAACATCCCATCCCTCCCAGCATCTCCCATGAACATCCCATCCCTCCCAGCATCTCCCAAGAATATCCCATCCCTCCCAGCATCTCCCAAGAACATCCCATCCCTCCCAGTATCTCCCATGAACATCCCATCCCTCCCAGCATCTCCCATGAACATCCCATCCCTCCCAGCATCACCCATGAACATCCCATCCCTCCTAGCATCTCCCATGAACATCCCATCCCTCCCAGCATCACCCATGAACATCCCATCCCTCCCAGCATCTCCCATGAACATCCCATCCCTCCCAGCATCTCCGAGGGGCCGAAGTGACAGGTAATATTCACTGCCGGAACTTCCACTTTCCAAGACTCGCTATTTTACATATAAAAAGCATTGTCCCCTCGTGATCACATGCCTAGCGTGCGCTCCCCAGGTGCCTGTCCCCTCCCCGTTATTAGTGATTTTTCAACGTATATATTGACACACACACACTCACACACACACACACACACACACACACACACACACACACACACACACACATAAACAGCAGCCACTCCTGTGGACTTGCATGTGCTGGACTTTCCAGAGACAAGTGACGTTTGGAAAAAGCGTTTCTCCTCACCTTCCTCACTGCATCACTTGCTTCATTAGCTAAGGAATTCGAGTTTTGTTCGAAATCTGTCACTTTCTCCATTCCCGAAGCCCCCCTCTCCCACGCAGACATCCATCGTGTCTCTAATCACTTCTCTATCTATCCCCCCCCCACCCACCCACTTGTACCTGCTTGTATTCCACCCGCCTTGCCTCTTCCATCCTCTCTTTTCCCCCCTCCCTCCTCCTTTACATCCTTACTTCCACCCCCCACCCCCAATTTTCCCATCTCGATCCTTTCCGCTTCCTCCTGCAGGGCTCAAGAGCTTAAATTCGTGCAGCAAGCACAACAAAGTATATATGATGAACCCACCCACCCACACACACACACACACACACACACACACACACACACACACACACACACACACACACACACACACACACACACACACACACACACACACACACACACACACACACACACACACACACACACACACACACACACACACACACACACACACACACACGCTCACAAAGGGTTACTTAAAAGAATCAAAACACTAAAGGATTTTTCCCCCTGCCGTAAGCGGGGGGAAAAGAAACAGAAGTTGTCTGTATGCAAATCCACGAAATCGGTCCGCTTTATGTATATTCCGTTCTCCTAGTGTGTTATCTCTTCTGCTTTTCGTCTTTCTCTGCCGCGTTATTCGTAAATCAAGATGATGGTCGGGGGGGAAGAGAGTGGGACTCACGAAACGAAAACAGGTGATGCTGTACCGTTGGTTATGCTGTACCGTTGGTTATGCTGTACCGTTGGTGCTGCTGTACCGTTGGTTATGCTGTACCGTTGGTGCTGCTGTTGATGCTGTACCGTTGGTGCTGCTGGCAATGTTGTTATAGGTGGCATTTAGGAACTTAAAGGCTTTAAATCCAGAGGAAAAGAGGGAGATTGGGACCGAGGAAGAGTGAGAGAAGGAGATGGAAACTGATACAAAGATACGAGAGCGTGGGAGATTAGCAGTAAAGGAGAGAGAGAGAGAGAGAGAGAGAGAGAGAGAGAGAGAGAGAGAGAGAGAGAGAGAGAGAGAGAGAGAGAGAGAGAGAGAGAGAGAGAGAGAGAGAGAGAGAGAGAGAGAGAGAGAGAGAGAGAGAGAAAGAGAGAGAGAACTCAGTCATCCTACCCCCAAGCAAACCGGGGAGCATCAGCCTTCAGATACAGAAACTCAGTCTGACAGAAAGACAGACGCACACACACACACACACACACACACACACACACACACACACACACACACACACACACACACACACACACACACACACACACACACACACACACACAGAGCTAGTGTGGTGGCCTGGTACCCTGGTGGATAGCGCGCAGGACTCATAATTCTGTGGCGCGGGTTCGATTCCCTGCCAGGAAGAAACAAATGCGCAAAGTTTCTTTCACCCTGAATGCCTGTTAACTAGCAGTAAATAGGTACCTGGGAGTTAGTCAGCTGTCACGGGCTGCTTCCTGGTGTGTGTGGTATGGGGGAAAAAAAGTAGTTAGTAATCAGTTGATTGACAGTTGAGAGGCGGACTGAAAGAGCAAAGCTCAACCCCCGCAAACACAACTAGGTGAATACAACTAGGTGAATACAACTAGGTGAATGCACACACACACACACACACACACACACACACACACACACACACACACACACACACACACACACACACACACACACACACACACACACACACACTGCTCTTAGCCTGACGCAAGGAGGAAGCCGTCCCTTTCTATCACCTCCCCCATCTTTCCCCCCTACCTCCCCCACTACCACCATTACCCAACACACCTTGCCTAATCACTCTACACTAAACATCAGCTTTGTAATCACATGCTCTATGACCCCCCACTTCCCCTCCTAGTCCCACGCCCTATCCACTCATCAACTCAACCACACCACCTAACAATCCACCCACACTTCCCCCCTTAGAACATCACCCCCTTTCCCCACATATCTACCCCATCCCCATAGCCCCCATCTCCCTTCCCCACTCTCCACCCACCTACACACTACACCCCTCCCCGTCTCTCCCCCTTTCCCACCACTGACAATAACACTATGAGAGTTTTTCACCTTGTCAAGCACTGCTACAACCAGGATCCCTTGACGAACATAGAAGTCAAAAAGTGTTATTAGTGTAACACAGACGAAAGAGAGAGAGAGAGATAGACAGAGAGAGAGAGAGAGAGAGAGAGAGAGAGAGAGAGAGAGAGAGAGAGAGAGAGAGAGAGAGAGAGAGAGAGAGAGAGAGAGAGAGAGAGAGAGAGAGAGAGAGAGAGAGAGAGAGAGAGAGAGAGAGATAGAGAGAGAGAGAGAGAGAGAGAGAGAGAGAGAGAGAGAGAGAGAGAGAGAGAGAGAGAGAGAGAGAGAGAGAGAGAGAGAGAGAGAGAGAGAGAGACAGCACTTCAGTAAAGATGTCCACACATTAATGAGAGGATAGAAGAGGACAAATTAAACTGCAAGGAAAAAAAATCCAGGAGTAAAAGAAGGCGGAAATAAGACGATGAATATATCTGCCTATTAGTAGTGACATAACCAAATTAATTAATGAGAGAAAGCGTTAACTGAATTCGTTAAATTAGCGTTAATTCAAATGAGAATTAAAGAGAAAGCGTTAATTCATATGTTATTAACATAATTTGTTTAAGTTCATAGGAAGAAAAGAACATGGGAGAAGAAACCAAAAGAGGAAGTAGAAGAAGCAGGAAGATAATGATGAGGAGGAGAAGGAGGTGGAGGATAAGGGAGCAAGGATGAGGTGGCGGAAGAGGGAAGAGAAACAGGAGCAGGAGAGGCGGGCTGAGAACCTAATGAGGATGTCAAGGGTAGTGATCACAGCTGTGTGTTGACAGCTGTGTGTAGTGATCACAGCTGTGTGATGACAGATGTGTGCTGACAGCTGTGTGCTGACAGATGTGTGCTGACAGCTGTGTGCTGACAGCTGTGTGCTGACAGCTGTGTGCTGACAGATGTGTGCTGACAGATGTGTGCTGACAGCTGTGTGCTGACAGCTGTGTGGTTGAAGGGAGTGTTATGAACACACTGTGGTGTAAATATTGTAATGTTTACAGTGAGATTTCATGAATGAACACAAGAGTTTTTTACAAGTCTTAGGGAATTAGTCTTAATGGAAATGTTTACAAGGAAATAGTTTTTCGGCAGGATTTATTTTAGGGAATTTTTATTTCTTTTAATTCGTGTATTTATTTTTTGGTGAAAGCATTGTGTCTTAACATGAATTTTTGTGCAATAAAATGTTATCTGAAAATATGTATTGCGTATTGTGTTGGCGAACAAAATGTGTGTGTGAGTGTGTGTGTGTGTGTGTGTGTGTGTGTGTGTGTGTGTGTGTGTGTGTATTTACTCTTTGTGGCTGCAGAATCAAGCAATTATCTCTTGGACTCTGCATTTCTAACCAAATATATTTTCCTAAATTTTGTCTATTACTTTTATATTTCTCTCTAAACCCACACGCATTCATCCCCCCAGGAAGCAGCTCTAAGCAGCTGTCTAACTCCCAGGTATCTATACTAGGTGAACAAACCCATCAGGGTAAAATAAACTCTACCCATTTGTTTGTCTCGTCCGGGAATCGAACCCGGAACCGTACGACTACGGCTCCTGACCGCTGCTCAATCAGCCGCGAGGCCCCCTCTGTGTGTGTGTGTTTGCGAATTTGAATGCACGCGTGCGTGCGTGCAGGCGTGTTTGCGAGAGTATATTAAGAACTTTACCATTATTTACATATATTAAAACTCTCACTATGGTCTTCAAGCATAGTTTTCCATCAGGTTAGTTATATAAAATTTCAGAAGCAATTTGCTTGCGATTTAACCCTTTCAGGAAAATGATAAAAAGTCCTTACAACATTTTACTGAACTCGATTGAGGCAGCTCTTAGAGTTTAGACATCGCCTAAATCACATTTCCTGAGAAAAGGACTCATGTCTATTCCATGTTTGTCGATCATAAACATCTCTAGCTTAATGTTGCCAGAGAAAGAAGCGTGTGACCGTATGATGTTTAATGTAAAAAAAACATCTTATTGACAGTCAACAATTGTTTATTTACTATCAATAAAACATCACTAGTTTCATGCTTAACGAGACAGAAGAGCTTGTAAACCGGCTTCGTGGTTTACATTATTTGTGAAAAGCTTAATTTGAACACACAGAAATCCACAGAAACACCTCTCGGACGTAGGTTCGAATCCTCATCACGGCCCTTGAGGATTTATTCATTTGTTCTCTTAATTTGAAGTTTGCAAGATAGAAATGCACTATCTCTACACGATTATCTATAGCTTCGCTGGAGCTGTAGATAATTGCTATGATATACATTGCTATGGAATACATGTATTGCTATGGAATACATATATTGCTATGGAATACATTGCTATGGAATACATATATTGCTATGGAATACATATATTGCTATGGAATACATATATTGCTATGGAATACATATATTGCTATGGAATACATATATTGCTATGGAATACATATATTGCTATGGAATACATTGCTATGGAATACATTTGTTAAAGTCAGTATGTTTTTGCTCTCAACGTATTGACAAAAGGTGTAGACATAATTACGGATGCTAAAGTGCCATTAGTGCCAAGTAAAAATCAACTTTGTTGTCCCTTATCGTAAGCTCTTGCTTCCTCGTTTATGATACTTTCTGTATTAATTGCTTGTATTTATTTGTAATTCTGCTGAAATTATTTTTTTTAGTATTCTGAATAATAATAATATTGCTATTATTACTATTATTATTAATTTTTTTATTATCTATATAATTATTATCACTATAATTTTTGTATTTCTTGGTTGGATTATCATTATTTATATTGACTTCCTTATTATTGAGAACATTAATTCTTATGGAAGTGGGGGACC
>NC_091154.1:37436334-37481334 GCF_040958095.1 Procambarus clarkii | reverse complement strand
ATTTCATACTAACGTATGTCAACTCTTAGCATTCAGCATGCATAATGTTATGAGATGGTAATACTGAGCCATTGGACGTGGCTTTCATAGTGGTCAGTTGAACTTTAATAATGTCAACCTCTTTGTGAGGTTACATAAATGTATATGCATGTATGTATATATTGGTGAATACTGTCAGCAGGTTCTCGTTTCAACATGTTTCATTGAATATGACTGCTTTTTCTGCGTTGATTACACGGGACGATCACTGCGTTGATTATCCTGGACGTAAGTTCGAACTCTCATCACGGCCCTTGTGGTTTTATCCTGCGTTGATTATTTTTTTGTTTAGGGTTTCTATTCCTTTGACTAGTGTTCTTGCATCTTGGTTTAATTGGAAGAGGAGTTCTCTAAATGTCATATTTGTTCAAGGTTGACTAAAATAATACAAATTAACTGTAGAATGTATTATACTTATTATAATTTGCACAACGTTTTGAATCTACGTGGTTTATTCTCAAGTGAGGAGACAGATTGACTGATGAAGATTAAACCCCCACAATAGGTGGCACGGGCATGAATAGCCCATAGGAGGAGACAGTAAGGAACATGGGAGGTCAGATACATACCATTCTTTAAATATCCATAATTTCTGTTTTCAATCTGATATATATCCATTAACCACACGTTCCTTCTGTGTCTTTAATGGTCTATGTTTTCATGTCTAAAGATTAACGTAAACACATTTTTTTTAAATATATATATGTACAAAAGACCTGCGAGCAACACATATCTCAAGATGGTGGCCAAAATCAACCTTTACTTCACCCTTGAGTTAACTATAAAGGGGATAAAACTTAAATCCATATTAAATCTCTCACTTTCAAAAAGCGTCGAAAGTTTTGCAGCTGAAGGCTTTTATTGGCGGTTGGCTCCTCCCTCCCCTCGACGTGTTCCAAGAGAGGTCACTGCCGGCTCTATTAGTCCCACACAACACACACAGAATAATAACCAGCAGACGAAGTTTCACCTCTTATTAAATTTCTCCAAGTGGAAGCTCTCTTTTTTTTTCCGGAGTCTGGACCTCGGGATTCTCTGGTGACCCACTTCTAGGACTCCGAAAGTGCCAGAAAGTGGATACGTCTCTTTCGGGACTCTTGAAGAGCCGGGAGGTGGCTACGTGTATCTCAAGACTCTTGAAGAGCCGGGAGGTGGGTACGTGTATCTCAAGACTCTTGAAGAGCCGGGAGGTGGGTACGTCTGTTTCAAGACTCTTGAAGAGCCGGGAGGTGGCTACGTCTATCTCAAGACTCTTGAAGAGCCAGGAGGTGGCTACGTCTGTCTCAAAACTCTTGAAGAGCCGGGAGATGGGTACGTCTGTCTCAAGACTCTTAAAGAGCCGGGAGGTGGCTACGTCTGTCTCAAGACTCTTGAAGAGCCGGGAGGTGGCTACGTCTATCTCAAGACTCTTGAAGAGCCAGGAGGTGGGTACGTCTGTTTCAAAACTCTTGAAGAGCCGGGAGATGGGTACGTCTGTTTCAAGACTCTTGAAGAGCCAGGAGGTGGCTACGTCTCTCGACGTTTCTAAATTTGTGTTGCGTCACGTGAGTTGGTAAAGATTTCGCGAATGTAGAGTTGAGTCCATTCCAACAGCCTTCACCCTGACTAGTGAACGAGGGAGAGATGGTTTCTTCCTATGCTCTCCATTTTAGTGACATATTTTACTTACAAATTTATTTCTAACATCTATGAAAATATTTTATTATCAATATAATTATTTGTGATCAAGCTACTACTGATTCATCAAGTATCCTTCACGGATTCATTAGGCTTCCTTCAATGTCTCATTAGGGGTCCAGCCGCGCCCATCAAATGGAATCAGAATGTACCTAACTCATCAAAGGTCCGTCGCATCAAACAAAGCCTTTCATGGTTTTAATTGACCAGCGGAAACAGAGGAAGGAATGTCATGCTTTAGACCCCAAAGTGTCACGTGTTTAACTATATTTTACAAAAGCAAGAAAAGCTAGTGACATTAATTGTGGTATAGAGGTTTTTTCATTGGCTCTGCACGCTGGTGGAATGATGTATGGCGTATGGTTCAGACTACTTATGTAAGTGAAAGAATGCGAATGGGTTGTTGTAGCTACAGACCCACACACACACACACACACACACACACACACACACACACACACACACACACACACACACACACACACACACACACACACACACACACACACACGGGGTAACAGATAATGTGGGTATTCGTGTTTGGTCCAACTGTTCCATGTCCTTACCTCACCTTAAATAACAGGCGAAGAGACTTATGTCCATCAAGGAGCTGATGAAAGAGGAGGGGAGGAATACAGAAGAGAGGGGGGAGGAGGAGGAGGAAAAGGAGGAATAGAAACACGAGAAGGGGGATGTGAAATAGGAGTATTAGAAGGAGGAGGAGTGGGTATGGAAGAGGAGGTACTTTCAAATATTACAGAACAGAATCAGAAGCGGAGAAGGAAGACATTTGCAAAATGAGAATAAATAAGTATGAGAGCGAAAAGGGAGGAGTAGAAGGATGGGCACGAGGATATGATAGAAATTTTAAATAAGGAAGTGAAAAGAGCAGGAAGAAGAAAGAGAATGGGAGAAGGGGTAAGAAAAAAAGGGGATAAAGTAGATGAAAAGAATGAGAATAAAAAGATGAGTTAAGAAAAGGAAAGATCATGGGAAAAAGGCGGAAGAAATCAAAGAAACGACTGGTAATGATACCCTACAGTTGGCAGGGGAGAAAGCAAAACGGTTTAGATGAAGAGGAAGAAGACAGGAAGTAAGAGAGAATGAGAAGGAGGAGCACGGAGAAGGGAGAGGAAGTTAAGATTCTGTTTCAAAGGGACAGACGGTGTAGCATCTGAGGAGTCGAGGGCTTTGATGGTCTGAGGGAAAGAGAGAGAGAGAGAGAGAGAGAGAGAGAGAGAGAGAGAGAGAGAGAGAGAGAGAGAGAGAGAGAGAGAGAGAGAGAGAGAGAGAGAGAGAGAGAGAGAGAGAGAGAGAGAGAGAGAGAGAGAGAGAGAGAGAGAAACAGACAAAGAGATTGAATCATCTACAGTTCCTACTTAACCCTGCTCTCCAAATAAATGTTTGTTCAACATTCTATCAAGTTTAGCATAAACATTGTCTACAATGAGGACGATGTTAGGACAAGGTTTTACAAGAATCCGAGGTTGTTAGGCGAGGCAGCTGGCCCACACGGGGACCAGCTCTCATTCTTAATCCTGAGGAAGCCTCACTCACAGAAAAGACTTTTTTGGCACAAGAGGTTGAGTTGGTGGGAGTGTGGGTTGGGGGGGTGCATGGGCTGGTGACTGTGGGGGGGGAGTGTGTGGGCTGGGGACTGTGCATGGGAGAGTGCGGGTGGTGAGTGTGGTGGAAAAGTTTGGGTGGGAGGATAGTAAATAGGAAAGTGTGAGTGGGTGATAGTAGGTGGTAGGAATGGAGTGTGTCAATGTAGGTGTAGAAATATAGGTGGTGACTGAGGGTGTTAGAGAGTGTACATTGTGGTTATGTGAGTGAGAAAGTGTAGATGGTGACTGCGTCAGTGGGAAAGTGTAATTGGTGTTAATGAGTGTAGTCTTCAAATAGAAAAAAATAGTTTACAAATTGCATTGCACAGTACTGAATGAATGAGATCAGAAAATATTTGTAAATTAGTTAATAATGAACAAGGACCTGTCCACAAGGTGATATCCACAGTGCTAGCCGATAAATATATCAGATATTTACAATGGAACAGCTAGTGAAGAAAACCCAGCTATAAGAGCTTTAAAACAAATGTATCAATAAAGTGAGTGGATAAGACCCTCTCAGAGGTTTTCTTGAAAGCGATTAACATGCTTGGAATTGTCTGAATGTTAACAAGTATTGTATAAATCAACTCTACAGTAAGTAATGATATAGAGTTGAGACGCTGTTTACATGTACCAACTTTATGTATTGCTGTAGATCAATAGATCTAGATTTGACTGATCTAGATCTGGTTTGACCTGAAAATGGAAAATCAAGGATCAGAGCGGTAGAAATGATCAATCTAAGATGCCTTCTTTAATGCTGGAAGTTAGAAGTACAATAATATTCTTGAAAAGATATTGCGTGCAAAAATAAGTAGATCATATGAACGAGGAGAGTTTATTCAGACGGTATAGTCATAACAAACCCTATAACAATTATAGGGTTTTAAAGAGACTGTATTCGAATGATCTGAAAGTATCAGGAGGAGAGGAAGAAAATAAAGGAAGTGTTGTTTTGAGAAATTGAATAATAATGAATTATGAAAGTTAACATTTGTAAATGTTAACTCATGAGTGGTAGTAAATATGTCGGTGTATGAGTCTGGCGCTGATGAATCCCGGTAGAGCTTCAGTAAGTAGTTTGTTGTATACGGTTTCTATGTCGCATGGTGTTTGTATGAATTTTTTTCAGTATCTACATTCTTTTATATATATATATATATATATATATATATATATATATATATATATATATATATATATATATATATATATATATATATATGTATATATATATATTTGTAACCTGCCTCCCTACTCTAATACAGATGAAAATGGGATAACGATAATGATATTCACTACTTTTGTATTACTATTTTTTTATTAGTAATACATTAGTATTACTAAATGTAATTTATTAGTAATTTTATTTTTGACCCACTTACAATTCCAAGATTTATCTTTGAAATTCGGGATTCCCAAACCAAGGTGTTCAAATTTGCATTCCCAATTTCTCACTCCAATTTCGCTTTTCTAATATCCTGTTTCCACTTTCGACTTTCCAATTCCGCCTCGGTATCTATGTCAGCTGTCTCCAACTTTACGTTTGTGGATGAGACCAAAGCCAGACGAAACTTCATTACGGGAAGACTATTATTGTACGGATCCTGGAGTCATATCCACTGTGGCGGTGCATTCTCTGTGTTCTTATAACCCTGACTGGCTAAGATATTCAATTATTTTGTGAATCTGCTTTTGGTTTGTATTCATGCGTGTTTGTGTTGGTATAAATTAATTGTTGTTTGTGCGTGTGTACTTACGTAGTTGCCTAATTGTACTTACCTAATTGTGATTGCGGGGGTTGAGCTCTGGGGCTTTAGTCCCGCCTCTCAACTGTCAATCAACTGATGTACAGATTACTGAGTCTACTGGGCTCTATCATATCTACATTTGAAACTGTGTATGGCGTCAGCCTCCACCACATCACTGCCTAATGCATTCCATCTGTTAACTACTCTGACACTGAAAAAGTTCTTTCTAACGTCTCTGTGGCTCATTTTGGTACTCAGTTTCCACCTGTGTCCTCTTGTCCTCTCATTAATTTTAAATCATCAACAAATTTCCTCAGTTGTTGAGATACACTTGAGACAGCATGGGCACTATAACCAACCCTTGCGGTGCTCCGCTCGCTACCTCTCCCCCCCCCCCCACGTTATGATATATTATTTTTACTTATTATCTTTATTTGCCAAGCGTTGGCTAGCTATCACAGCTTCTAGTTAGTTTTACACAAGTCTCGTAGCACTTGTGGTACAGAATAACAAAGAGACCAATTACAATGCAGACATTCACGGCACACTGAGAACTCACACGCAAACCGAATATTGAATTGCACTTTTTCATAGACCAATAACACCCCTTCCCCCCCCCCTTCCACTTCCCTTGTCAGTATAGCTGACACGTGACAGTTAGCGATTACTTCACAGTGTGCATGTCCACTCTCAGAGTCCAGGGGGGAATGGAGTCCATAACGACACTTAAGTCGCAGGAAATTGCTGTATGGGTTCCACCTGTCCCACTGACGATATCTTTCCCAGACTTTCTGTGGAGGTCAGGTGCTCAGACTTACTGTATTTTATTTTATCTTCTCCTCCTCCTCCTCCTTCTCTTCCTTCTCATTTCTATCTGAATCTTCATCCCTCTACCTCCTGCTTCTCCTCCTCCCCCTTCGCCGTCTTAATCCTTCTTCATCTTAAACCTTTTCTATCTTA
Organism: Procambarus clarkii; assembly: GCF_040958095.1. Classification (NCBI taxonomy): domain Eukaryota; kingdom Metazoa; phylum Arthropoda; class Malacostraca; order Decapoda; family Cambaridae; genus Procambarus; species Procambarus clarkii. The sequence continues at coordinate 37,475,297 of NC_091154.1, read as the reverse complement.
ATCCTTATTTACTCATCTTATAATTTTTCAGTCTTTCGCGTTAATTCCTTGTATAAATTTTAGCAGGAATTTTCTGAGACATACAAAGGGAGGGAGTGTACGGAATTGCAATACTGGAATCAGACCAAAGGGAACTACAAGAGAGAGAGAGAGAGAGATAAAGCGAGACAAGTCAGCAGATGGATTAACTTGATGATAGTGGAAAGGAAAATGAAGACACTAAACAGGAAGGGACGAAACTATATAGAAATGTGCTGGGAGAGAGAGGGAGAGAGAGAGCAGTGGTGTATATATATATATATATATATATATATATATATATATATATATATATATATATATATATATATATATATATATATATATATATATATATATATATAATATATATATATATAATATATATATATATATAATATATATATATATATATATATATATATATATATATATAGATAGATAGATAGATAGATAGATAGATAGATAGATAGATAGATAGATAGATAGATAGAAAATTTACCTGAATGTTTACCACTATTGAGGTTTACCTGAATGACCTTCCAGAGGTTGAGAGCAGGAATGGATGCATTTGTTTGCATGCTTGCATCAATCGCAAATGATGCAATTTGCCATCAATGGTAAATGATGCTCGTTGCAATATACATAATGAGTTTGTAGGCCTGATCATTGTTAATTGATCCACTCGTTTCATTATCGATTTCTCAGCTTCTAATTGAGACTCCAATGTCTTGATATCTGCCTTAGCTTCTCCTGGGGCTTCCTGAAATATTAGCATCTTGCTATTTTTCTCTATCTCGATTTTCTGTTCCAGTTTACATTTTGAAAGCTTGCTCTCCCTTAAGGTACGCTGGTAAGGCTTCACCTTCAAGTTCAATTTAGAGTAGAGGATTGACTAGTTCTTCCAGCAGCGGTGCCATGGTAGTGAACTGAGACGAATTCAATGGATGAAATGTTTAAGTCAGTACTTAAATCAGCAAAGACAATAACATCAGTGTTTGGTATGTGCTAAAGATCAGCAGGAGGACTGTGCTGCCAAAGCAGCTTACATCAGCAACTAAGGTGAGCCGCGATGATATTGTCTGTGGCTTTCTCTTACCTCTGTGAGAAGACAGGAAATTAAGTAAAAGATCTGAAGGCTCTCGAAATAACGTCGTCATTATGACTATACAAACCTTACACATTCACACACCACTCTTACTGTCTTCCACATGTGGAATGTTTCAGTCTTACGGTTTCTTACTGAAGGAAGTTTATCTGATAACGGGAATTCAAAATGAGTCTTCAGTACATAGATACACCTACCAATGTGAACAAGCACTCTAACTGCCACCCCTTCACTGGATCACTAGTCCTAGTCCTCCCATCACTGGTCCTTGCCACCCAAACCTTGTATCTAGCCACACCATTATTGGAACGCTGGATTGACCTAGCCTACCCAATCACTTTAACACTGGATCAACCTAGCCTACCCAATCATTGGAACACTGGATCGACCTAGCCTACCCAATCGTTGGAACACTGGATCGACCTAGCAACCCAATCACTGGAACACTGCATCGACCTAGCAACCCAATCACTGGAACACTGCATCGACCTAGCAACCCAATCACTGGAACACTGGATCGACCTAGCCCACCCAATCATTGGAACACTGGATCAACCTAGCCTACCTAATCATTGGAACACTGGATCAACCTAGCCTACGATTGCCAAACACACTCATAAATTTGAAAAGGATCTAACACAGCTTGGGGGGGAGGAGGTTTCCATTTACTTTAGTTTTTCAGTACAACACAAAAGACAACGACTCCCATTTTCACTGCAACTGCGTGTTGAACGGTAGTCGAAAGTGCATTGCGTCCTGACACTGGGTCATTAGCTCGGGTCAAGCTTGAATGGCCATTTAGGGAATAAAACAAATCGCCGTAGTGTGAGGTTTCTTTGTGATGTCGGGGCTTCAGTGGCCAGTCGCAGGAAGCTCTTGCTAAATCCTCATTACCTCAGTGTTTCTGTTCAGTTACCCCTTAATTTATTTGGCGCTCATCTTCACATCTTTCTCATTATCTTCCCCTTCGTTTTCACATATATCTCATTTTACTCTCTGTCTTCCTCCCACTCTCTTAATCACTTCTTCCTTTGCTCAATTACTTGCCCCCCGTCAGTGTCTCTCTTCCCCATCTCTTACGCGCAAATATACTTCTCTAACTCCTTCTTTACTCCCTATGGACAATCATCTCACTCCTTCATCACTCTCAGTCTCTCACCCTCCTCCTCCTCCTCCTATCCCCTCATTCTTTATTCTTCCTTCTCTCACTATTTCATCTTTGGACATTATCGTCCTCTCGTCTGCCTTATGTCTTCCTTCCCTGTCCTCATCCACCCTTCCATCTTGAATGACTTGTACTGTTTCTCCTTTCCATTACTCACTCCTTCCCAGAGACCCATCATTCTCCCCACCCTTCACTCAGACCCACCATGTCCCTCCTTCACTCAGACCCCACCATGCCCACCCTTCACTCAGACCCACCATCCCCACCCTTCACTCAGACCCCACCATCCCCACCCTTCACTCAGACCCCACCATCCCCACCCTTCACTCAGACCCACCATCCCCACCCTTCACTCAGACCCCACCATCCCCACCCTTCACTCAGACCCCACCATGTCCCTCCTTCACTCAGACCCACCATGTCCCTCCTTCACTCAGACCCCACCATCCCCACCCTTCACTCAGACCCACCATGCCCACCCTTCACTCAGACCCACCATGCCCACTCTTCACTCAGACCCCACCATCCCCACCCTTCACTCAGACCCACCATGTCCCTCCTTCACTCAGACCCACCATGTCCCTCCTTCACTCAGACCCCACCATCCCCACCCTTCACTCAGACCCACCATGCCCACTCTTCACTCAGACCCACCATGCCCACTCTTCACTCAGACCCACCATGCCCACCCTTCACTCAGACCCACCATGCCCACCCTTCACTCAGACCCACCATGCCCACTCTTCACTCAGACCCACCATGCCCACCCTTCACTCAGACCCACCATGCCCACTCTTTACTCAGACCCACCATGCCCACCCTTCACTCAGACCCACCATGCCCACGCTTCACTCAGACCCCACCATGCCCCTCCTTCACTCAGACCCACCATCCCCACCCTTCACTCAGACCCACCATCCCCACCCTTCACTCAGACCCACCATGCCCCTCCTTCACTCAGACCCACCATGCCCACTCTTCACTCAGACCAACCATGCCCCTCCTTCACTCAGACCCCACCATCCCCACCCTTCACTCAGACCCACCATCCCCACCCTTCACTCAGACCCACCATGCCCACTCTTCACTCAGACCCCACCATCCCCACCCTTCACTCAGACCCACCATGCCCACTCTTCACTCAGACCCCACCATCCCCACCCTTCACTCAGACCCACCATGCCCACTCTTCACTCAGACCCCACCATGCCCACCCTTCACTCAGACTATGCCCACCCTTACCTTCTGAGATAAACCTCGGGTGTAATGCAATATACTTCTCACGCGTGTTGAATTTACGTACAGGAGACATAAACTATTACATCACAGGCACTTGTTCGGGACACATATAAGGCTGTCACAACACCCTATTCCAACTCTAAGTGTAAAGCTGAGAGCTCACACGAAAGCTGAGAGCTCACACGAAAGCTGAGAGCTCGCTCGAAAGCTGAGAGTTCACAAGAAGTCTTAGAGAATACAAATTTGCTCTCAAAGTCAGCAATGAAATTCAGAGTTCTCATATGTGGGTCGCGAAGCTGGGAGCTTAGTTCACAGTTATATGTGGTTCATGAGAAGTCATGTGTATGTATGTGTGTAGTTCATGATGTTCGAAAATAACAAGGTTCCTAATTTCCTGCTCTGCAAGTGAAGCAAAAGGTCTTTCTCATCCTTTGCCCACCAAACCATACTAACCACTGCAGTGTTCCGTCTCTCGACACACGATATAGGCATGAGAATACATTACGATTGAAAGACGTTACAAGTCTATGAAATGTTACCTTTGTGGGAGCATCAGGAGCCATGATTGGTTTATTTTGATTCATATGCAGGCGAGGAGTCACAATAACGTGGCTGAAGTATGTTCACCAGACCACACACTAGAAGGTGAAGGGACGACGACGTTTCAGTCCATCCTGGACCATTCTCAAGTCGATTCTTGAGATTGGTCCAGGGCGGACCGAAACGTCGTCGCTTCTTCATCTTCTGATGTGTGGTCTGGTCATCATATTTTCAGACAGGTTATTGTAACTCATCGTCTGCAACTCGAAGGATAAGGGTTCCGTCGGTGTGGGAGTTACCTCTTCATTTCTTTGAAGGATCTTGAGATTCTTCATTATTTCATCGACTTGACGGGCCTTTGTCACTCACTTTGTTCCCCGTTTGACCCTCCTGACTCTTGATACGTGTATTAACTTGCAATATACATACGCATGTATGTATATTGCAATATACATACGCATGTATTATTACATAATTCAAACATAGATATTTATAAAAGACGTACACACTCTTTCTCTCTCTGTCACACACACACACACACACACACACACACACACACACACACACACACACACACACACACACACACACACATACACGCACACACACACACACACACACACATACACACACACACACACACACACACACACACACACACACACACACACACACACACACACACACACACACACACACACACACACACACACACACACTCAAACACCCTCCCCACACACGCAAGAAAGTAATTAGCGAAGTGCAAGGGAACATCCAGAGTCGATTGAACGAAATTTCAAGAGACACATCGAGCAGGATTTAAGAAACGGCCCAACCACTTAACATTTCCAAGATTGTCCCAAGTCAGCACACACACACATAGGCTTACTTACTAACATGTTTTCAAGTAGACTCAGGTGCAAACGATCTTCAGCAAACATTAATCATATGTGTGTTATATAGACAGGAAAATACGAAGAGCTAAGACACAGAGATGAGATGTTATGAGACGAGATGTTATGAGATGAGATGAGGTAATTACAGATGAGGGAGGTGACAGAAGGAGAGGAATGAGAGTTGATCTGAAATAAAAGAGAAATGTGTGAGAGAAAAGGTAAAACGGAAATCCATTTACGGATCAAAAAATATTAGAATGGGAATTAAGATAACGTCAAAGAAAGTCTGTTACAGATATACTGGCAAGACCCATATGTAAACACAACTTTAAAGTCTGGCGTTGGTAGCGTCAAAACAAATGGCCAATACTCGGGCAGAACGCATCAAATTCGGGTCAGTAATTGCTATCCTATCAGACCTGAGTGTTTGGAAGCAGACTTAGATTATGCCGCGCCATCGTGGAGCCTCAGCGTTAAAAATAGATAGGAAAACTACGAATGGTTGAGAGGTTTGCAACAAGGCTCGTCTTGGAATTGCGAGGAATGGATTATTAAGAAAGATTGAAAGACCTAGATGTGATGTCATAAGAGAAAAGGAGAGTTAAAGGAGACAAGACACGACATGATATATCACCTAAGGACATTCACGAGAAAGAAAAAAGAACAGATGTTCGAAATGAATATCAGTAGAATAAGAAGGCGTGATTTGCAGGCTCGAACATCCGACGAGTCAGAGAGATGTTAGAAAGTTTTCTCTTAGAGTAGTAGGAATGTGGAATAAATGAGTTAGTTGTAGGAGCTAACCCCGTTCAGAGTTCCACAAGTAGATATAACACTCACACACACACACACATACACACACACACACACACACACACACACACACACACACACACACACACACACACACACACACACACACACACACACACACACACGACACACAACACACACAGGAAACCAATGATATTGGGATTTGTATATATCCATCCATTTTCTCTGATGCGTCCTCTACGAATCCATATGACCCCTCTTCCCCCCTCACCCAGTTCTTTCTCTCCCCCTTACCCCTATATCTCCCTTCATCTCTCTCTCTCTCTCTCTCACCACCCCTTTCTCTCCCTATCACCCCCCCCCCCCTCCTCTCACCCTTCTGAAGTCACACCGGCACCCACCTCGCTGACATCGGCGCCTGGTCCTCCACTGTTTATGGAAGTAAAGAAGGAAGGAAGAAGCCCCCTACTTGGGGCATTTTCTACTGGAAACGACATGACTTTTGTATCTGACTTGTTGCAGTGCGAACTCCCGTTTACGCTTTGTATTATCTTGCAACATTACCGTATTTAATGTTGCAGGATATGGATAGGATACTAGCCAGCACACAGCTGGCTCACTGGCAAGTAGTGGGGGAGGGACATGCACTATAAACTAAACTTTGCAATGGATAAATGGATTGAGTGGATCAATGTTACGTACTTAAAGACAAAAAAAGCGCTTGTCCGGGATCTTGAAGTACTATTTTGTGTGACTCGTAAAAAGTTACAGCCTGCTACAGAATGAGCGCCTGAAGCTTTATTTGTAATAAGTTATACAAATCGATATAGGAACTGCCAACGTAGACTCAAATAGATTAAAAAACTGGAGTTTTATGGACTTATTGCTGTCAAATAATTAATGGATAAGGGGAAGAATTAGTTTGTAAGAACTACCGATTGTCCCTTCCCTGTACTCTACTGGAGGAGGTTAAATAGAAGGTAATGAGACAGGGAACTGAAAATTTCACGAGACTAGAATCCACGCTTCCGTGTGACAGGCTAAAACCTCCCGTCCAAAAATTACCTTAAATATTAAACACATAGTTTATTCAGTTGACGGGGAAATCCTAACTTAAGACTCTAACTTTACCCTTTCATGCCAGATAATACTTGTGTGATATTCTCCTGCTGATGTCTCTAGAAGACCATGCACTACGGAACACACGAGCAAAACACAACGCCTTTCCTTGCTTTCACAGGCAGTACCTATAGACAAAAAGGAAAGTAGTTGAGCTTGGACAGATACACAGGGAGAGCAAGACAGGAGAGAACTGACACACCTGCAACAGAGAAAGGAACGAAAATGCGAGAATCAGGAGAGACATCTCGAATGATGTGAATGATGTAGAGTTAAGAGCCAACGTGACATCGAAAACACTATACAGTGACATCAGAAGGGGAAATATCTGTTTAAGTGCAGATATTTAGACAAGATTGAAGACAGTGAGGACCAATAACAAGGAGTACACGAGGTACTGAAAAAGTTACCAGGTGTGTAAACAATTGACTTGAGAACGGTCCAGGACGGACCGAAACGTTGTCGTCCCTTCACCTTCTAGTGTGTGGTCTGATCAGCTTACCAGAAAGGTAACTTTGTGAGTTCCTGGAGTCCCACGTAACGGACCCAAGAGCTCTGCCTCCCACAAGGAGCGCTCTGGAGTCTGTTACGTGTGACTACAGGCATCATAGACCTTACAGCAGATGAGGTAAAGAAACACCTTCACGACCTCCAGGTACGACCTGGATGTGCTGAAAACCACAGATCATAGGCAAGGTCTGTGCTTCGTAAAAACATGGGCAAACACACACGCACACACACACTTACGCACACACACACACAAACAAGATGGAATGCATTAGGCAGTGCTGTGGTGGAGGCTGACTCCATATACAGTTTCAAATGTAGATATGATAGAGCCCAGTAGGCTCAGGAATCTGTGCACCAGTTGATTGACAGTTGAGAGGCGGGACCAAAGAGCCAAAGCTCAACCCCCACAAGCACAAATAGGTGAGTAAAAATAGGTGAGTACACACACACACACACACAAACACACACACACACACACACGCACACACACACACACACACACACACACACACACACACACACACACACACACACAAATACATCCCTCTTCAAGGCGTTGTCCTGCTGCTCAATTTCCTAATCTTGTCAACAATTTCCTGACTGAGCAATTTGCTAAGCTAATCAACTTGGTCTTCCACCGTCACTTGCTTGCTGATGTATTCCTCTCGCTGAGAAAAAAAGGAAGAAAGTAGGAGTTGGAAGGAAGAGAGGATAGACTGAAGGAAGTTGAATAATAGAAAGGATAGGAGAGAGAGAGAGAGAGAAGACACTGAAAAAGATACACAGAAACACAGATAGACACAGAGAAGAGATGTATTATCATACGTTGTTATATTGTATGTGTTCCTATGTATTCTCGTTAATTCTCATCAATCTGTTCTCTCTGTTTTTTGTGGAATGAAGTTGGGTGATCCTGCTCACCGGGGCCGACCCGGGCACCCCCGGGTACCTCATGTAGTTAATACACAAATCTTAAAGAATCTTCTAAAGAATATACAGAAACTTTTATTAGCAAAATGCTTCTTTTGGATTCCTGATTATTCTGTTTATGCTTAAAGGAAACGCCTTTGTTTTATCTTGATAGAAACCTAAGGACTTTACAGAAACCGCAGGAACAGTTTTCATGGAAGTCTTTCGAACCTCATATAACCCGTTTAAATCTTTGGGAAACCTCCGCAGAAACCTCACTCTCTCTCGTGGAATCCCTCAGAGAAACCCATTGGAACAGGAGACATCCGGAAGTTCGAGAAGTACCGATTTATAATATTGTGTGTGTGTGTGTGTGTGTGTGTGTGTGTGTGTGTGTGTGTGTGTGTGTGTGTGTGTGTGTGTGTGTTTCCTGCCAGACTTCAGTCCTCTGGTTCTCTATTTCGACATTAGTTTCAATTTGTAGACTTGACTGTCTTCTGACCCCCTCCGTGCTTGCCTCTTGTCATTTCATCACTCTATTTCTTGTTCCCTCCATCCGTTCTACCTTAATTCTTTCCGTTCTTTCTCATTTTTATTCTTCCCTCTACTCGTTTATCTCTTCCTCTGTTTTCTTCCACCTCCGTTATTTTCTCTTCGCTTCCTCTGTCTTTCCCATCTTTTGTTTACCCTTCCCCCGTTGTTTCTTTTCCACTTCCTTTCCTTTCCCGTTCTCTCCTCTTTGATTTTATCTCTGAATTTAACAAGTGAGATCAGTATGAATCAAGGACGTTCCTTCATCATTGATGTTTTTTATTTTTATCTCATCTTTTACTGTTCCTTTTTACCTTTACTTACTTACCTTTATTTACTTGTTACAAACTCTTATATATGTTCGTTTTTTGTTGATAATTGCAAGCTATGATTGCAATATTTATGTGCCGTTTTTATTGCATTGGACTATAGAGAAACTGTATGTAATCCTGTCAGAGTAAATGCCTCGTTGGAGTGGTTTAGTGTCGTCTCCCCTGGAATAGTCTTCTCTGATTTTCTTTGATGGTGATGATGATGAAAATGGGAATAAAAATGGGAGTGACTGTGATAATGATGATGGTGGAGATGAGAATGAGGATGATGATAATTGTGATGGCGATGATGATAATGATGTTGATGATGGTGGGTTCGAATCCCTAACTTGCACCTACGAGGTGCAGATGCAACAGCTGTGTGCAGGTGAGTCCTGGACAGAGTTGAAGACTAAATCTTAACTCTCAATGTGTATATTGGCCGAGACGTCAATATACACAAATTAATACAAATTTACTACATTAAGAACATACATAAATGGAATTGTTTCGTTTAACCTCAACTTATATTCGTTAGTATAATTGACATTTATTTTTGGAATTTCTCAGATTACTGAAAAGTTAACAAAACAAAATTGAATAAGTAATATTGAACGAATCTTCGTTGCATAGATTTATTTCAGCCATTTTTATCATGTTAAACTCAAAACATTTATGACAATTTATACTTGCTGAAGCAAACTGTTTAATATGTTCAAATTAACTTCACATATGATTGTTTTGATTAAATATGTTTATAAAGTTCATAGTCTGGCATCAAGAATTTACGTTTTCTTTGAACGTTGTTTTGCCATGTGACTCCATAGAAAGTGGGAACAGAGGTTGCATGGGAAACTGAAGGAATGAAATACAGGCCAATAGAAATTATGAATATGGCAACATGTCCAAACACACATGCAAATATAGACATAAGCTCATGAGTACACAGGTCAATACATGTAAATATACGTATAAGCACATAAATACACAACGATACACTCAAGCTATACACACACACACACATACATGTATCACACAACACATAGATACTCGTTCATAACAGTGAGTTTAAGGAACAAAGTGCACCAGTCAATTGATGGCTTTGAGGCGTGTCCCACCAGCGGAAGCTCAGTCCCCACACAGATAAGGGAGTCCAGCTAGACAATTACACACAAACCCTCACACATATTTTTGTGCAATAAAATCCACCATTGTCCGGATATCAATGTTGCCAGGCGATTGATGGCGTCATAAAACACAAACTAAAGATATAAATATCAAAGTAAATTACATAGCCAGTTACGAATATTTCCAGATACACCTGTTAGCATTGGCTACAATTCCTGCTTCCTCTGACCAGAATACCCGCTACGACTGACCCAGCATTTCCCAACTCCCAGGATTTCCTAGCTCCCAGCATCCTACATCTGACAAATCCTCTCAATCCCGCCTGACGTCATGGTCATAGCGAAAACAGGAGAAAAATCAACATGGCTGCCTAAACGCAGCTCCCGTTATTGGATTATCAAAGGGAAAAATTGGGTGCCAGAGTCAATGCGAATCAGCTGCAGCCGAGCGACGATTTATGATATTGTGTGTGTGTGCGTGTGTGTGTGTGTGTGTGTGTGTGTGTGTGTGTGTGTGTGTGTGTGTGTGTGTGTGTGTGTGTGTGTGTGTGTGTGTGTGTGTGTGTGTGTGTGTGTGTGTACTCACCTAATTGTACTCACCTAATTGTGCTTGCGGGGGTTGAGCTTTGGCTCTTTGGTCCCGCCTCTCAACTGTCAATCAACTGGTGTACAGATTCCTGAGCCTACTGTACAGATTCCTGAGCCTACAGTGTGTGTGTGTGTGTGTGTGTGTGTGTAAGCACATAGAAAAAAAAAACAGATTGCTGAACGCATTGTTGGCGTCAGAACATCCTCAGAGCAAAATTTAATAAAATAGAAAATAAAATGATTAAATTTTGCTATGAGGATGGCCTGAAGCCGAAAACCCGTTCAGTATTTTCTTATTTTTTCAATGTGGTTATTCCACATACTTGGATGAAAGGCGGGGCTCAGTAGCTAGAGGTCGAGTCTATGAGCACACTTGGGTGAGTACACACACACACCCACACACACCCACACACACACACACACCCACACACACACACACACACACACACACACACACACACACACACACACACACACACACACACACACACACACACACACACACACACACACACACACACACACACATACACACATACTCAGGAACATGTACACAAACTAAATATTAATCGGTCTTAAATTCTGCTTGGAACAATATAACAAGCGGGAATTCAATTTTGAATTCACCATCATGTTTTGACAGTGAAAAATCCTGTCATCCCAAACATGTGGAGCTGGCGGCAAGCCTTCGCGAGCATTACACACACATGAATTATCCTCATTATCCGCGTACGCATGGTTGGGAATCATTCTTATCTTATAGCACACTTTCCTGGGGGTACGATACCTTGGGGTACGGTACCCTGGGGCACACTTTCCTGGGGTACGGTACCCTTGGGTTCACTACCCCCTTTGCTTACTACTCTAGGGGTACTCTGCCCCGGAGTAGCTAACTCTGGAGCACATTTTCTGGGTTTCACTCCCCTGTGGTACACTACCCATGGACACACTTACCTGGGGTCACTTAAAATGTTTAATTACTTAAATAATTTCCAATGAGACAGAGAAAATTTTAATCACCTGTGTCCCATTAGCTCGTATGCCGGTCTTTTGCGGCATAACCAGCCATATGCTTCAGTGATATATAAGACTATGCCATATGTCACCTCTCCACAGACTAGACTCACCTGTAGGTATATGTCTGATTGAAATTTGAAATTGAAATTGAAATAAGTTTATTGAGGTAAAATACACACAAAGGGATGAGGTAGCTCAAGCTATTCTCACCCCGTTCAGTACATCGTGTTAATACATACATAGACACACATCACAAACAATAAACATATTACCAAACAATCTGAGAGATAAACATATACATTTCCTTATGTCTGATGTGATTGGGCTATGTCTAAAGCCTAATTACTTACCACTGAGTATACAATTAATTTTCAGGTGGTTTTCATTTATGTTTAAAAAAAATTTTATTAAAGATTTCCCCTAGAACTGAGAGTTAGAATGTTGATTTCTAGTTATCTGCCGAATATGATGCTAGTCAAAACACCAACTGCTTCTACTGACGATTAATAAATTAGCAATATTGATTGATGTAAATCTCTGCAGTTTATCTGGAGTCCAAGAAAATCATACCTGAAAATTCTATTTTCATTTTTGCATTGTATTTATATTGTTTAAACACTCTTGCAATAGATTTAAACTCAGTAATAAAGTATGTACAAAATATAATATTATGAAGTTGACCGGATTAGCAAGCCAATCCGTTTTCTCGATTTCCCATAATACGTCAGTGTTACGTTGCTTTAATTTTTACTAAAACGTTGTACTGTTAGTGGATTGGTCGATTCGGTAAAAAATGCGACGAATTAGGTGAGAGTACTGGAAGCCCCTCCCCCCCCCAGGGCTCCATGGATCTCCAGGAAGGTCATGGGGAATCTGAGGGAGGTCATTTTCCCCAGCTTGTGGGGGAGTGATGGAGAAATGAATGGGGGAGAAAAAAGGGAGATGTAGTAAATAGGGAAACTGGAATGTAGGAGGTGGAGATAATGAAAAAGTTGTATTCACCGAATTGTGCTTGCGAGGGGGTTGAGCTCTGCTTTTTCGGCCCGCCTCTCAACTGTCAATCAATGAACTGTTACTAACTCTTTTTTTTCCACACACACTCACACACACACACACGCGCGCACACACATACACACACACACACACACGCACACACACACACACACACACACACACACACACACACACACACACACACACACACACACACACACACACACACACACACACACACACACACACACACACATAGGAAGCAGCCCATAACAGCTGTCTAACTCCCAGGTACTTATTTACTACTAGGCAACAGGGGCATCAGGTTGAAAGACACTGCATAATTTGTCTCTGCCAGTTCCGGGAATCGAACTCGGGTCACAGCATTGCGAGTCCTGCGCGCTGTCCACTCAGCTACCAGACCCCTCCCCCTGTGTATTCACCTAGTTGTATTCACTTAGTTGTATTTGCAGGGGTTGAGCTCTGCTCTTTCGGCCCGCCTCTCAACCGTCAATCAACTGTTTCTACTACTACTACTATTTTTTTCTCCATACCACACACACACCCGAGGAAGCAGCCCGTGACAGCTTACTAACTCCCAGGTCCCCATTTACTGCTAAGTAACAGGGGCATAGGGTGAAAGAAACGCTGCCCAATGTTTCTCGCCGGCGCCCGGCATCGAACCCGGAAACACAGGATCATATGTCCAGCGTGCTGTCCGCTCGGCCGGCCGGGCCCCCAGTGTGTGTGTGTGTGTGTGTGTGTGTGTGTGTGTGTGTGTGTGCGCGCGCATGCGTACTTTCGTTGATGTACATCGCGTGTCTTATCTACTTGTGCTTGCTAGGACACGCGAGTGTGGACACCCGCCCCGCACGCAAGTGCGTATCGACATCAACGCTTCAAAATGCGTTTAAATACATTATGTGCTCGAGAACGTATAGATGTGAACATAATTGTGATTTTAATAAGTACACAAGCATACATAGATATACTTTATGTATATTTATGTATGCTTCAGACCTCCAGACACAAGCTCCCCCTGAAACCGCGCGTGAGTTTATACTCACTTCCATTGCGTGCACTTAAATGTTATTTTATCTGCAATTCCAGCTATATTACCCCTCCTGCTGTACACCATATTTAGGATAATTACTGAATCATTCCAACAATGAAATTCTACAAAATTAATAACTTACTCGAGGTTTTTGCATGCAAAATTAAAGTTACTGGATAAAATAAAATGAGATAGATAAAATAAGATAAAATGCTGGTTACGCAGTTTTTTATTTAGAGAATTATTTCTTGAATTCAACCTTTGTATTGTAAAGTTATAGAAAAGAATAAGGGAAAAAAGACGAGAATACATATATATATATATATATATATATATATATATATATATATATATATATATATATATATATATATATATATATATATATATATATATATATATATATATATATATATATATATATATATATATGAAGGGAGTACCACCTCTAGCTGGAAGAAGGGGGACCCATAGCCTCGGAGGAAACCACGCATAACGCATTAGAGGGAATGTTTAGATCCCCTCCAATACAGTTTCTGTGTGCTTTTCTCCTACCACCCCCTTCCTTGAATATTTTTTGTGCTTTATTATGCATTTGATGGTTACAAGATATACATGGGTTGATACAAAAATAATAATGCAAAAAGGTGCTTAAAGGTTATGGATCTCTTGAAGAACACAACAATGGAAAACATTGATGAATGTCACAGACGGGTTCGATCATTGTTGCAAGTCAAACACTTCTTCGAATTCCTCTGAAGTTGGACTAGTGCCCAAGACGCAACAGGCATTTCCCCTCTGAATCGCAACACTGAGGCGCTGGAACAAGAAACGTTTTGCTCTCTGGTCTTATATATATATATATATATATATATATATATATATATATATATATATATATATATATATATATATATATAAATATATATATATACACATCCCACCCACCGTCCACCCTCCCGCCCAGCGCCCGCCCATGTCACGCTCTCAACAGACAGCCAGGCTTCTCCAAGCCAAGATGAGCCATCAAGTAGGGGTAGACAAGGCAGAGATGTCAGACGTGTGACAAGGTATGCTATATCCGGTCGAGTGACGGTAATGTGCGCAATCATTACCACAACGGAGCCAGGTGTTTGGGTTCTCAGCGCCCTCCCAGGGAGAACACCAATCACCACCCCCACACCGTCCGTCAGGCAAAACACCTCCCAGAGCTTGATTTCTACAAATAATTTATTAGAAGCTATCAAAGCGTCATTGGCCAGAACCTTGCAACACATCCCTAAAGCAGCCCGCCTCCATGCAGCAGCCAAATTATCTGCCCTCCTGAGAAAGGTCAACGACTCTCCTGGAACGACCCAAGCATGGCACAACCTCCTAATGTTTGGCAACATATGTCTAGCCACCCCTGCAAGGAGAGACAAAACTTTAGCTGCCTCAGTCATCAAAGCCATAAATGATTTTCCCAGGGAGGACAACCAGGTGCGCCTTCCCACTCGTCCGAGAAACACCCACGGCAGGAAGAGCAACAGTGGCATATCCGAGACATCAAAAATCAGAACATCAGTCACCAAGAAAATAGAAGAAGGAAACACTATTGGCGCAATAAGAGTCATCACCAGTGGGGACTCAATTGCCGACAGAGATTCCGCAACAGCTCAAGCCTTTAGGGAAAAACACCCATACAGGACTCCGCGTGAGGACGACATTGTACAAGTGGAGGCTACCGGAGCAGAACCTCTCTGGGTGGCTGAATCTGTGGTCCATAAAGCAGCCATGTCCTTCCCAACAGGATCAGCAGGTGGGTTCATAGGACTAAAACCCAACCACCTCAAGCAAATGCTCAACCCTGCACTGGGTGACATTGCAAAGAACCTCTTGGTGGAACTAACCAGATTCACCAACACATGTCTAGCTGGCAACATACCAGCGTCCATAAGACCTATCTTTTTTGGAGCATCTCTCTGTGCTCTAAAGAAAAAGGATGGAGGGATCAGGCCAATAGCTGTGGGCAATTCTCTCCGGCGTCTCGTCGCAAAGGCAGCTGCAAGAACAGTTAGTGATGCAGCGGCCAACATGCTGAAGCCAAAACAGCTCGGGTTTGGCATTCCACAAGGGTGTGAGGCGGCAGCCCATGCAGCTCGAGCCTTCATCGCCAACATCACAGACGAAAAGGCCCTTATCAAGCTAGATTTCAAAAATGCCTTCAATTTGGTGCGGAGGGATGCTGTACTCCGTGCGGTTCATAGTCATTTCCCTTCCCTCTACCCTTTTGTACATTCATGCTACAGTATGGATCTTAAGCTACTTTTTGGCGAACATGAAATTGACTCGCGAGAAGGCGTCCAACAGGGTGACCCCCAAACATAGAAACTCCTCGAATGTGGATAATTCCTCGACAAGAGCTGGCAGAGGTGAGCTGCTTAAAAGAGATTTACCCTGCTAGCTATCAGCCCAGGGTCGCGGCATCAGCTATAACGTAAAACTCCCCAAATCTTTATTACCAAGATCCTTTCTCTAGTTTCTTATAGCAAAGATTTTTGTCCATCATCTATGCAGCTCCTCTTTACTCCGACTGGAGAATTATGCCCAGAACTCACATATTCAGAATTTATAAGTTCCATTATTTTTATTAATATCATCTTGATAATGGTGATAAGTATTATTATTATTATTATTATTATTATTATTATTATTATTATTATTATTATTATTATTATTATTATTATTATTATTATTATTATTATTATTATTAAAGCAGCTTTTAATAGCAAAATAATTACACTATTTAACTGCAATATAATTAAAGCCAAATGTTAATTCTGCATAACCAAAAGGTTATTTTAGGTGATAAGTGAACCGGGGAGCAGTAGTAGTAGTCTCCAGCAGCAGCAGCAGCAGTAACAGCAGCAGCAGCAGCAGCAGCAGCAGCAGCAGCAGCAGCGGCAGCAGCAGCAGCAGCAGCAGCAGCGGCAGCAGCAACAGCAGCGGCAGCAGCAGCAGCAGCGGCAGCAGCAGCGGCAGCAGCAGCAGCAGCGGCAGCAGCAGCAGCAGCAGCAGCAGCAGCGGCAGCAGCAACAGCAGCGGCAGCAGCAGCAGCAGCAGCAGCAGCAGCGGCAGCAGCAGCAGCAGCAGCAGCAGCAGCGGCAGCAGCAGCAGCAGCAGCAGCAGCAGCGGCAGCAGCAGCAGCAGCAGCAGCAGCAGCGGCAGGTGCAGGAGACTGCTGACGGAGTTTTCTCTACATCTGTGTGGCTTTTGACCTTAAACATGAAAGGTGGAGTTGAGGGGGATGTGGAGTAGGGAACAGGAGATGTGGAGGAGGTGGAAGACATGAAGAGTAGGGTGGTGGGGTGGATGTTAAGGGGTTACTCTTAATGGAGTTTTGAAGGGGTGGTGGAGCTGAACTCACCCTTCTCGTCACTATTATGTTCTTCACTTTGGTGTTCTATGTTCTTGTGTTCTTTAGTCTTATGTTTACTGAACGTGCGGTAAGGGGGGCTACCATGGCCGAGTATCAGCGCGTCTGAACAATGCGCTGAAATACCTGGTGGTACTACGGTGAGGTGTTGTTCCTTGTACCACGTCAAGTGATACCTAGTCTTAACGCTTTGTGCAGCCAGGAATCATGTTTCTACTACTGCGCTTGGTATCACGTCATGTACCATGTTACACCTGACATCACGTCGAGTTCCATCTGGTACAACGCCAAACTCCGCCTGGTACAACGCCAAACTCCGCTTGGTACAACGCCAAACTCCGCCTGGTACAACGTCAAACTCCGCCTGGAACAACGCCAAACTCCGCCTGGAACAACGCCAAACTCCGCCTGGAACAACGCCAAACTCCGCCTGGAACGACGCCAAACTCCGCCTGGAACAATGCCAAACTCCGCCTGGAACAACGCCAAACTCCGCCTGGAACAACGCCAAACTCCGCCTGGAACAACGCCAAACTCCGCTTGGTACAACGCCAAACTCCGCTTGGTACAACGCCAAACTCCGCCTGGTACAACACCACAGCCAATGCCTCGCCAAGGAAGACTTACGGTCTTATATAACACCTTAATGGATGCCCCCATTGTCGTAGCGCTCCTTACATAACAAATTTATCTGTAATTTGGGATAAAATAATTACGAACGAATTATTTACCGAGAACAGCAAATCCGCGTCATTGTAGAGGTAAACAATATATTTCGTCCGTCTGACGACCGTCTTAGACAGGAAATCAAGTTAAGGCAATGTCTTTGTATCAAACAATATGCACATTAACAAGGTAATTGTTATTGATTCTTGATAAACGTCCTGGTGATTTTTTGTTTAGATATCTCTCAATATCTCTTCTACGATCAATAGAACTCACATTCTCGGCACTGGAAGTCATGCATACTAAGATGTCATTAATAAATTAAGGGAATATTTTATACAATTCAATGTATATATTGAACAGTCTAATGCAAAGTCTGCCTGATGTTGAGGGCCAGACGCTTGCATCTGGCCTCACCCAATTTTTCCCAGTAATTGCCGGTGGGTACGTGTTAAACATGGGCGGGTCGGGGTTGGCATTATAGTAATTAGAAGCAAGAGAGACACTGTGCTATAGTGACCCCCCGCCTCGGAAATCTCCCTATGTCATTGGGACTCTGAACTATTATTATTTTTGTTTTTGTCATATTCGTAAAATTTTAGGAACTGATAATGCGGCAGTTTAAAAAATCTCATCATAATGTATACCCTTCAACTTAAATATATTTTGGTAATATATTTTTCGTATTTGGTCTTTTAGGGGTATGTTGAGTGTCTACTGATCATCGCTTATAAACGAAGAAGGGAAGAGAGAAAGAGAGAGAGAGAGAGAGAGAGAGAGAGAGAGAGAGAGAGAGAGAGAGAGAGAGAGAGAGAGAGAGAGAGAGAGAGACAGACAGACAGACAGACAGACAGACAGACAGACAGACAGACAGACAGAGAGAGAGAAGGAGAGAGAGAAGGAGAGAGAGAAGAGGGTGACAGAGTGTTTGCATATAAAGTTAAGAAAAAACACTAAAACTCTCCCTTAAACTTCCTGTAAATATATTGAAAGTGATTTGTTATTGAATTTTTTGTTTCCCGTCTTGAGTTTTCTTTTCTAATTCTATCTTCCTTTCTTAGTTACCTGCTACTGTTTTTCAATTGTCTTGTTTGTGTGTTTCAATCGCCTCCTGACCGTCGTGTACCTTCAGATTTACCCCACTTTATATTGGATTTAATTTATGTTTTTTATTTTTCTAAGAATCATTAAACTATTACAAAGACGTCTCTGTCTTTGTAATAATATTTTAGGTAAATGTAATTGTAATTTGTCGGACGTTTGAGAACGTGTCTGGAGGTTGTGGTGTTTGTGCGTCATTGAGCGAGCGTGCGCGAGCGTGCGTGTGCTTGTTTCAGCATCTGTTTCCCCAGGTGAGACCATCAATGGTCGGGAGGGGGGGGGGTTTAGTTGGTCGGCCATCTGCATGTGCAAGCATCAAAGAGAAGGGACGGAGAAAGTTCTCTCTCTCTCTCTCTCTCTCTCTCTCTCTCTCTCTCTGTTTCTGTCACTGTGTGTGTGTGTGTGTGTGTGTGTGTGTGTGTGTGTGTGTGTGTGTGTGTGTGTGTGTGTGTGTGTGTGTGTGTGTGTGTGTGTGTGTGTTCAGAACAGACGAGAGTTCTCTGTGAAAGACGCAGACATTTTGTCGTGTCGCAAAGTGGTTCAGAATTAGTTGGTTGCTGGAAATGACCTGCCCAAGCTCCAGGCTAGATTCCCTCTGATGAGCATATCAAGTGTTCGTTTTTGTATTACGTGTTTAATTCAGGGGTGAGACCATCGACTTGAGAATGGTCCAGGACGGACCGAAACGTCGTCGTCCCTTCACCTTCTAGTGTGTGGTCTGGTCAACATACTAAGTAAAGCCAGAGAGGATAAACTGAAGCCCAATATAACCAAAATTGAAAGACAGACACAGAGACAAAGACAGAAACACAGAACTTTCAAGGCTTAGATTAAACTTTACGGATTATTTCACTGTAAAAGTTGTAAACTCCCCCTGAGAGCATTTCCATCCCATTCTGAAAACAAGGCTCGTCAATCCGCCCCCGGACTCTCTGGTGTATTTAATCATTATTTATTATACAATAAAATCAGAAACTTGTCTTTCAAAAATAAAATAGCATAATTATTGTTTATAATTTTGTGCATAGGCCTAGGCTAAGTTGGGTGTTTCGGCTCATTGGCATTTATTTGTGTTATATTTGTGTTGTATCATCCACCGTCATTGTCATCACTACCCTCATGATCACCATCATCACCATAGCGGTCACAATCACGACTACCATCTCCAACACGGTCGCTAACAGTACATCAAACAAGCCCTAGAGGCCCCAATAGTATCCAGACAAGCCCTGTTAAGACCTAACAGTACCTAAAACAAGACCTGTTTTGCCCTAAAAGTACCCCAAGATATTTCTCGTTAGGTCCCAACAGTAGTCAAGACTAGCTCCATTAGGGCCGCAACAGTAATATTGTTATGGAACAGAATACATCAGCCATGGCACAAATAAAGTGTGTCCGTATGCGTCGTTATGGCTTCCTTGATGTGGAAATAAGATCATCTTTTCACCGAATGGCTTCCTTTTGTTCTTCGACTTCTACTGCTGTACATGACATTGTTGCTTGTATTGCGATATGGTTCGTTATCTCTCTCTCTCTCTCTCTCTCTCTCTCTCTCTCTCTCTCTCTCTCTCTCTCTCTCTCTCTCTCTCTCTCTCTCTCTCTCTCTCTCTCTCTCTCTCTCTCTCTCTCTCTCTCTCTCTCTCTCTCTCTCTCTCTCTCTCTCTCTCTCTCTCTCTCTCTCTCTCTCTCTCTCTCTCTCTCTCTCTCTCTCTCTCTCTCTCTCCCTCTCTTTCTCTCTCTCTCCCTCTCTCTCTGTTGACTCTGTATTATTTTCAATCAATTTCGCCCTCTCTGCGCATCAAAGTTAGTCGATAGACCATTTGCTTATCTATTGCAACTATCTATCTATTTATCACTCTATTCATATTATATGTATTTGTGTACCAATTTTCGACTTCTTTCACCAACTCCCCAGCAGCATTTTCTTGTCAAAGTTTCATCTTGGTAAGTTTCATGTTTCCTCTGATATCTCCCGACGTAACTGCTCGTCCCCATATAGTTACAGAGAACATTTTCTCTTTATTTCGTCGCAAGGTTTGAGGACACAGCAAGGCGAGACTACAGGTGAGGTTCGCGAAGCATATAACGAAGATAACGAAGACCGTTTTTCAGAGCTGTGAAGTAGGTTTTCCCAAGATAACGAAGACCTTTTTTCAGAGCTGGGAAATACGTTTCTCATGGGAAACCGCTTTTAGCAGTCAAGCCGAGTTACTTCGCCTTCTCATGACGACGCTGAGGTAGTGTTCTTCTTAGCGTGGTTTAAGTCATGTCTCAAGTGAGTTAAAGTGCGCTGCGATAGGCAAGGCTGCCGTATCTCAGGAAACCTAAGTGGGGGTTTTTTCCTAGTATAATCAAAGGTTCGGTCACGTGTATGAGATGAGACGTTTCCCAGGACGGTCAAGACCGTATCTGAGAAGGATAGCTGAGGACGTTCGTCATGTAGGCGAAGGAGGTACGGCGTGTCTAGTCAGCCGCGAAGGTTGCGTTTATTATCCCAGGATGGCCATAAATTCTCGCTGAGGGATTGGACAATTTCCCCTCTGTCGCTGTCCTGATCGGTGGCTTCTTAGGACGTGTCACGTGGCCGACATATTTCTTGCTGGCGTGAAATATTTCTTAGCGACTGTGGACGAACTTTTAGCATATATATAAATATATATATATATATATATATATATATATATATATATATATATATATATATATATATATATATATATATATACATATATATATATATATATAAATATATATATATATATATATATATATATATATATATATATATATATATATATTATTTTTTTCTTCTTGCCATTTTGGATCAAGTTTCTTGGAAAGCTTCAGGTTATTTATTGATGTTGAATATGTTTGCCACAAACGGGGATATACTTATTGCAAGCAACAATGCATTATTTGCAGCACAGGTATACTTTTTGAAGGCATGGTTGTAAACATAATTTATCTGCGAATATATCTCTCTGGTACTGAGATAAACATTTTCTCAGGCGACTACATATCTGTTTCTCGGAATATGTCAATGAATATATTTCCACCTTCGTCGGAAATATATCTTTCATAAATTTGCTTCTGTCGGTTTGAATGCCCAAAGTGTCAGTGTTATGAATCATATCAAGAAATACGCTTCATTTGTGCTTGCATGTGTATGTGTACTCACCCATATGTGCTTGCAGAGGGAGCTTCAGGTCCTGGACACCGTTTTGCAATCGTCGATCTTCTACTGCAATAGCTTGAAAATCTCTTGTTTCGTATAATTTCTAATATTGAATCTAGACATTAAATTCGATTAAGTACCTCCCTTTTTGAGCTCACTACACTCGCTTATTACTCTTATACAGTTGAAGTGTTTCCTTATAAATCTATGACGCATCTGGTTTCTAGTTCCCAGCAATATTCTCTCGTCCTATATCAGCTTATGCTAAACATTTCATTTTTGCCAACATTGTCAATGCTTCAAAGAATCAATCAATCATTCTGAATTCTTAGAATTCATTCAATCAATTCTTAGAAGCAATCAATGCTTCTAAGAAACTTGTAAGTCATAATCATGTTTCAACCCTTTCTCCTTCCCAGCGTTGTGAAGTCTCGTTCTTTGACCGCCAGTCAAAGTCAGTGTGATAGGCTCAGGTTCAGCCTACCACATCTTAGTTCAGACACTAGTCTTGTAATAAACCTCTGAACTGTCTCGAATATTGTTTGCTCTGTTCTTTATCAGGTGAGAATTCCACATTATGGCTTCATTTTCTAGAACTGGTCAAACATACGTTGTATACAGTGACTTGAACGCTTCAATGTACAGGTCCATGAAGGTTAGACCAATGTTCACCAGCATTGCATACGCCGCTGATGCAATCTTGATGGCATGAGCCTTTTGTAATGGTCCTCTCCTCCTTCCTTACTACCTGCTGCCCCCCCCCCCTTCCTTTTCCTCTTTCCCTCAATGACCCCATGTCTGTTGGCTATTTAATCATGTTCATAATCCTTTCCATCCCTCAAAAATAATGATCATCCGCTTAAAAACAAGATGAAGAGATTTTGCAAGATAGCAAAGATAGAAGATTTTGCAATATATCTTCGCTGAAAGATAGCGAAGAAATTTTGTAAATCTCTTCGCTATCTTTGCATATGAATTTAAATCATGTTGTTCACCAGTGTCGAAGGTAACGGGAACGCTAACGATGAGAACGACTCTAATGGTTCTGGGAAAATTCGTCAACATTCGTGGCAAGTGAATACGTTCCTATGTCTCTCTTTCAAAGAATAGAAGATAGGGTGAAGAAAACAAAATGTTAAATAACGATAACGAGGGGGGAATGGAGATGAGAGAGAGAGAGAGAGAGAGAGAGAGAGAGAGAGAGAGAGAGAGAGAGAGAGAGAGAGAGAGAGAGAGAGAGAGAGAGAGAGAGAGAGAGAGAGAGAGAGAGAGAGAAAGAGAGAGAGAGAGAGAGAGAGAGAGAGAGACAGAGACAGAGACAGAGAGAGAGAGAGAGAGAGAGAGAGAGAGAGAGAGAGAGAGAGAGAGAGAGAGAGAGAGAGAGCGAGAGAGAGAGAGAGAGAGAGAGAGAGAGAGAGAGAGAGAGTGAGAGAGAGAGAGAGAGAGAGAGAGAGAGAGAGAGAGAGAGAGAGAGAGAGAGAGAGAGAGAGAGAGAGAGAGAGAGAGAGAGAGAGAGAGAGAGAGAGAGAGAGAGAGAGTGAAAAGAAGTTTACCAGCAAACTATTGACACAAAACATCCAGGAGAAAAGGTTTTCACTTCGTGGCTCTCTCCACCTTCCTCTCCTCCCCAGAATTAACTTAAAACATATCCAAGCTTCCCTACTTGTCTCACACTCCCTCCCCTCCTATTTCACCCCCTACTAATATTAACGGAGATCCCCCTTCCCCTCACCTTCCCCTCCCTCTTTTCCCCTCAAACATCTCCTATTCTCACTTTTCTTCACGCTCCTATCTCCCCTTGTCCTACTTCTTTCCACCCAAACAAATTTTCCTCTTCTATCTTTTCCGCTTTCACCTCAATGTCTCCTCTTCTTTCCTTTATGGGCTTCCCCGTCTTTATTTTCCTTTTTTTGATATTCTTCCTCTATGCCTCACTCCTTGTCTTCGTTCTCTCTTACCACACACACACACACACACACACACACACATACACACACACACACACACACACACACACACACACACACACACACACACACGTACGATCACAGAAATTTGAAAATCTTTCAGCTGATGCCTTTGTTTACCTAATAGAAAATAGGCACCTGGGAGTTAGACAGCTGCTGCAGGCCTCATCCTGGGGATGAGGAGATTAGAACCGGCAGTTAGAAAGGCGACCGGGGTCAAAGCTCTAACAGCTTCGGACTTTCGAAATTAGTGTCTGAGTGTATCCTTGGTCTATTAAATAAAGTCCAAGGATGTATTTTAAATCAATAGTAAGGCGGTTCCTAAGCTAACCCTAAGCCAATATTAAGATGTTCCAAAGTGAATCTTAAATCAGCATTAAAATGTTATCTAAGTAGACCTTAAATTAATATTACGATTTTCCTTACTGTATCTTATATCAATATTATGATGTTCCTAAATGTATCTTGAGTCAATATTGGATGTTTCAATATGTATCATGCGTGTGTTCTGTAATGTATTAAAGTGTATCACTTTGTTTCAGAGTACATCCGCCATATGTTTTAAGCTTATTCTGTGTAGTTTCTACCGCTGTTCAGAGATGCTTCAACGTGTATTATAAGTTTATGTTAGGAAATGTTAAATTTCAACTAAGATCTTTAATTTTTTTCACAGGAATTTTCTATTTCAATTTATCAGTTATACTAGTAAATGAAACGTGAAACGAATAGACCGTAGACTTTAATGACATGCACGCCACACGTACGACCATCAAACTCGACATTTAATCTCCCTGTCTCCGATATTCCTCTTTATCTGTACCTCACCATTCAAGTATCATACACACCCGTCACCAAGAAAGGTAATGAGAATTTTCCTCTTCTCAGAGCAATCACACTTGAAACAATTGCCTCCTCCCTCGAAAATTTTAAATCTACTCTTACGGCTCAGTCTAATGTTCTACTGGGTGGACTGCAGCAGCATTTAGGTTTTATAGAAATAATATTTGCACACAGATTGTCAGTGTCAGGTTAAACAACTGGCTGACCTCCACACAAACAAAACTAGCGGCACTACAACTAGCTACAAGAACATTAAAAAAAATAGGAAGAGGAATAATATTTTGAGACTCAAAGTCTGCTCTTCAAGCAATCGAAAACTTCTCCCGGAAGATTGACAGCAAGAACCTCAGACTCCCAATTATAAATGACCTAATCACTGCACAGAGTAAAGGGTCTCGAATCTCCTTTGCATGGATACCATCACACATAAATATAACCCATCATAATGACACAGACATTGCAGCCAAATTAGCGAGTAACAAAGATGAAGTTGAATTAGATCTAGGTATCCCCATCTCTGCTGTCAAAACTATATTGTTCCAAACACTCAGGTCTGATAGGAGAGAAATTACTGACTCCCAACGACCTGAAAGCACCAGTATAAAAAGCTATGATTTGTACAGATCTGAAACCTATGTTTATGGGCAGCACAAAACGTCCACCAGATTATGCGACACAGTGGTTGCAAGGATCAGGTTGTGTTACCTTTACCTGTGGCAGGTGGCTACAGGTGACGGATCTCCCAATCCTGGGCACTCTAGATGCAAACCCTGTGAGCAGGAAGTGGGGCATGAGCTTGCACACTACATCTAGGAATGCCCAGTTATCAGATCATTCAGACCCGTTGGCATGAGGTACCTGGAGCTTTGTAAATACTTCATTCACTCTCGTGTTCTTGAAGATATCCTCATATTGCACCCAAAAGTTGCCAGTGCAGGTTACTGACCATATGGCCCTGTATGACTAACCATCCTGCGAGATGGGGACTTTCATTACCACTGCTACCTTATTCACTCTTGTGTTCATGATATCCCTATAATGCACCCAGAGTCTGCCAGTGTAGACTACTGTTCACGTGCCTCTGTATGACTAACCATCCTGTGTGATGGGGATTTTAGCCAACGTTGCTATCTATTTGACACACACTGTACTCACCTTCATATAGTCTAGGGTAGCTGCACAAATGCAGATATATCTAAATGTGTTAATTAAAATTAAAGCAAGAACTGGATCACGATCTCACACACTACGCTTTTGAATGTACAGCCATTAGACCCTTGGAACCTACCAGTATGAGGAACTTTGCAATTAATTTATTCACTCTAACTCTCGTGTTCTTCAGGATTTCCCATAATCCTTCCTAAGTTAGGCATGTATTGATTACATGCTTTTGTATGACTAACCAGCCTACGAGATGGGGATTGTTTTAGTATGATATAGTATAACACTTGACACAAACTATTTAACCTTTCATATAATCTTGTGTATCTGCCTAAATACAAAATGAACAAAGGTTCCTAACCTGTATGGTTTCCTTTCCCTATGAAGCACTCAAACCTGCTGTGCTGAATATTTTATTAGGCAGACACTAATCTCTCAGGCGGCATTATTGATCTCCAAACTGCTTTTGATGCGGTAAACAGAAGTAATCTTAAAACAAATAATCTCTTTTTTGGAGTAATTAGAGGACTGTTGACATGGCTCAGTGGGATACTCAAGTAACAGAACCACTTCAATCTTTTTCAACAGCGGTTAGAAGTAATAATTCTGCTGCTTTGAGTTGGGTGCACCTCAGGTTGAAGTGACAACTCTAATCGACACTAATCAGTTATAAATAACCCACTCGTTGCATAGAATAAATGGTGATTTAGAATTTACTTTGTAAAGGTGCCATCCAACACAAACATAACTCATCATGATGATGGCACAGACACTGCAGCCAAATATCATCCAACATGGATCAAGATGTGCGAGTCCTGAATATTAATATACCTTTTGTTAAGACTAGATTGTTCCAAACGTTCAGATCTGATAGGATAAAAATTGTAGTCTTAAAGGTGTGAGAGCTCTGGTATTAAATAAAACTATAATTTGTTTAGATCTGATAACCATGTATATGGGAGGAAGAAAAGCTGTGAGAAGAGAAGCTGAGAAAAAGTATGAAAATCATGTAACTAATAAAGCCAAGACCGAACCAGAGCTACTCCACAGTCACATCAGGAGGAAAACAACAGTGAAGGAACAGGTTATGAAACTTAGAACGGGTGAGGACAGATACACAGTGAATGACAAAGAGGTGTGTGAAGAACTCAACAAGAGGTTCCAGGAGGTCTTTACAATAGAACAGGGAGATGTCACTGCGCTAGGAGAGGTGGCAGTAAACTAGGCGGCCTTGGAAGGGTTCGAAATTACAAGAGATTAGGTCAAGGACCATCTGTTGGATCTGGACGTGAGAAAGGCTATTTGCCCGGACGGAATCTCACCATGGGTATTGAAAGAGTGTGCAGGAGCCCTTTGCTTGCCACTCTCCATAATGTATAGCACGTCACTGGAAACGAGAGACCTAAAGGAAACATGGAAGACAGCTAATGTAGTCCCAAGATGTAGATATGATAGAGCCCAGTAGGCTCAGGAACCTGTACATTAGTTGATTGATAGTTGAGAGACAGGACCAAAGAGCGAGAGCTCAACCCCTGCAAGCACAACTAGGTAAGTACACACGCTCAAACGTGGAGCCCACATCTAGTCGAACACAAATCAAAGTTAGAAAAGGTTCAGATGTATTCCACCAGGCTGAGAAGAGTGAGCTATGAGGAAAGATTACTAGAACTGAACCTTATGACACTGGAAGATAGAAGAGTTAGGGGAGACATAATCACTACCTAGAAAATTCGCAAAGGAATTGACAGGATAGATAAAGATATACTGTTTAACACGGGTGGTACGCGAACAAGGGGACACAGGTATAAACTGAGTACCCAGAAGAGCCACAGGGACGTTAGAGAGAACATTTTCAGTGTCAGAGTGGTTAAAAGATGGAATGCATTAGGCAGTGATGTGGTGGAATCTGACGCCATACAGTTTCAAATGTAGATATGATAGAGCCCAGAAGGCTCGGGAATCTATACACCTGTTGATTGACAGTTGAGAGACGAGACCAGAGAGCCAGAGCTCAACCCTGGCAAGCACAACCAGTTGAGTAAACACACACACACACACATACATTCACCATAATAATTCCGCAGAGTGCTCATTTTGATTACAAAATGACCACTGAAGCCCTTTCAGTATTTCATGGTAAAGTTAGCCAGTTACAAACTACCACAAAAGAGCAATTACCAGAACAAATTACAATGGTAACGACCGGTTACAGCCATATTTACCTGTAATGCAGAGCGTGAAAAAAATCTTAGTTTCGTCAGCAATAAATGACTCTTATGAATGACTGCTATGTGTGAATGTGTGTGTGTATATACTCGCCCAGTACTCAACTAGTTGTGCTTGCGGGGGTTGAGCTTCGGCTCTTTGGTCTCGCCTGTCAACTGTTAATCAACTTGTGTACAGATACCTGAATGTGTGCGTGTATGTATATATGTGTGAATGTAAGATGGTAGCTAGGTGTGTGTATTTTTACAAATGTTTCATATACTTGTACCCAACTCATTTTTCTCGAGTGAATTAGAGAGCAAATACACCAATACATAAATTACTTAATGTCTTCCTCCTTCTCTTCCTTCGTATCCACGTTCGTTCCTTCGTTCATTCCTTCCTTCCTTCGTTCATTCTTGCACCACCACTTCAACTCCACTTTCTGCGTTAATCCTTTGTCGTCTTATCCTTCTTCTATACAATCCCTCTTCTCGTTCACATCTTCATCATTACACTACCCATTTCCCTGTCTCCCCTTCCCTCCTTTCGTCTTTCATCCCCTCTACCGTCGCTTTCCTCACCTCCTCTCCTCTACATGCTTCGATAACCCCTATAATCGGGCACCTCAACACACGCCCCAGCTAGCCTGATTGGAAACAAAATCTGCCTCCTTCAGAAAATCACCCTCTCGACACCCCCTGTAGTTGTTTTAAGAGGATGAAGAGGATTTTAAGCGTTCGTATTGGCTTGGAATCCCGCGGTGCGTTTGATGAGTGTTGGTTTAGCTGATTAGTATCTGGGGGAAGGGAGAGAGAGAGAGGGAGAGAGAGAGACAGAGAGAGAGAGAGGGGGGGAGGGGGAGAGAGAGAATAGAGGTTAATGTATGGAAGGAAGGTACAGAGATTGAGGAATGGAAAGTGAGAGATAAGAGTAAAGATGAGGGGAGGACCTGGCGATGCCCGGGATAATCTCTATCGTCCCTCATACTCCCCCACCCCCCCCCCCTCCTCTTCTCTCCCTGTTCCCCCATCTCCCACATATCCCCCATTCTTCCCACCCCTGTTTTGCCGCCCTTTCTCTCTCTCTATTCTATCACCCTTCACCTCCTCTCTCTCCCTCTCTCCCCCTCTCTCCCCCTCTCTCCCCCTCTTCCTTCCCATTTCCCCCATTTTCCTTCACTCCACCATCCCTCCCTCTCCCCAAATCTCC
This sequence comes from Procambarus clarkii, assembly GCF_040958095.1. NCBI lineage: Eukaryota > Metazoa > Arthropoda > Malacostraca > Decapoda > Cambaridae > Procambarus > Procambarus clarkii. The sequence goes on along the minus strand of NC_091154.1, from coordinate 37,445,656 downwards.
CTCCTTCCTTCGCCCTCCCTCTGATCCTCTCCATTGTAAGCATAATTTCTCATTGAAAAACACATACGTGATTTCATTTGACACTTCGAGAAAATAACACGAAGGGTCGCGTTCCAATCCGATTTTTCTTCATGTATGGCACTGAAGCCGACCCCCCGACAGGCTTATATGACCGACCCTATATATGACCTACAGATGATTGAAAGTTTAGCGAGATTCCAACCACGGACAGACAGGCAAATATTGTCTTTTATAAAGATTTTAAGTGAGTACACAGACAATTTATTTTCCAGTGTTCTCGTTCTCTTTACTGCTTGTAATTGAGTGGTTCACTTTCCTCCTTCCTGCATCTACTCTCTACGTATACCCACGTGGCTACACACAGATATTAATCACGTCCAGATGGAAATAGGGATACTTTGTCCACAAGCCATACGTACGCAATTATCACGTCCACATGCCCCACACATAGGCAATTATCACGTCCACATGGGACACACACACAGGTAATTATCACGCCCACATGGCCCCACACACAGGTAATAATCACGCCCACATGGCCCCACACACAGGCAATAATCACGTCCACATGGCCCACACACAGGTAATAATCACGCCCACATGGCCCCACACACAGGCAATAATCACGTCCACATGGCCCCACACACAGGTAATAATCACGCCCACATGGCCCCACACACAGGTAATAATCACGTCCACATGGCCCCACACACAGGTAATAATCACGCCCACATGGCCCCACACATAGTCAATAAATCATAAATCATCCACTCATTTCTTGTCGTTCTCCGGTGGTATTGGACGCCAGCCCGCGATACCATATTACCGCAGCTTTACCCCTTGGAACCGCTCGCAACCGCTTCCGTACCGCTCCGTACAGCATTCCAACCACTTATGACCGTTCCATACCGCTCGTTAGCGCTCATTGCCCCACTTAACGCCACCTTGAAGAGTATATCAGGCAGCGTCAGCCAATCGCATTAATGTTCCTATTCTTCGAATAAATGAGGCGAAAAATTCAACCAATTAGTTTGGTGTTTATTGATGGTATTGGCGGAGCGGATCTTTGTCCGGGGGGACTGTCTAGTCAACTCCAGGTGGGCTTTCGTTCCTTGGTGCTGCTGTGTGCATGTAATTGGCCTGCCTGTGGTAGCTGTATTCTCTTAATTGTGAGGGGGGGGCGGGCTTTCTTGAGGGGGGGCTTGGGTTGCGGCTCTCTGGTTCCGCCTCTCAACTGTCAGTCAGCGGGTACGCAGGGCTCGGAGCCTATTGGGTTCTGTCATGTTTATATTTTAAACTGTATATAAGTTTGTCTTTACTATATCACTTTCCAGTGCATTCCATTTTTTTTACTACTTTGATGTGCGTGTGTGTGTGTGTGTGTGTGTGTGTGTGTGTGTGTGTGTGTGTGTGTGTGTGTGTGTGTGTGTGTGTGTGTGTGTGTGTGTGTGTGTGTCTATGTGTCTGTGTGTCTGCGTTGCTTTCATTTCCCAATCATCATGTTACGGACCTGTCTCATGACACTTCCTTATAAACATTTCTCACCCTCATTCATGACATACCCAAGAATCATGTCACCCACTTATGTCATGTCCTCGGTTCGTGTCACCCGCATCCACTACCTGTTCCATGAACGAGACTCATGTCACTTTGACCGACATCTCTCCTCATGTCGGACACACCCATCGTCGTTGTTCACCAGCTTACTGCACTCATTATAAGTTTGTGAGGCATTCTCATAGCTTTTCTGAAAGTATTTGAAAGTTTTACACTCTTAATGTCTTATATATTTGCCTCTGTTTTATTTAGTTATTCTCCTTTCCTCGCTTCTTTTACGCGTTTGTGTCTGTCGTTATTTTTTAAGGTTTAAAAGTATATATTTCAAAATTTCGCGCTTCTTCAAAGCTTCTGTTTAGAAATAATCAAATCTCTCGTTGATAGCTACTTTACCTGCTCCGCGAGCCATCTACAGCACGACCTTCTTCCACTACTTCCGTCAATCACTCCACCACACACTCTCCACCACTCACTATCTCTATCTTCACTATCACCGTCAATCACTACTGTCACCCCCATTTCTTCCATTTCCTGGTACTGTTTATCTCTCTCTCTTTCTCTCTCTCTCTCTCTCTCTCTCTCTCTCTCTCTCTCTCTCTCTCTCTCTCTCTCTCTCTCTCTCTCTCTCTCTCTCTCTCTCTCTCTCTCTCTCTCTCTCCCTCTCCCTCCCTTCCATTAATCTCAGTTGCCCTTCTACGTGATCGTTCGTCTTCCTGAGAGCCTCGGCAAACCATCACCAGGTAACAGAGATCAGCTTTTTCAAAACATAGTTGCATCTGTTCTTGTTAGGCTTGCTCCGTGTGGCACTCAATCGTTCATGATTGCTGTGGTGACGTCTTTCGGTTGGATTGTGGGAGCTGGGGAGCTTAGGGAACGGGTTGTGGGCACCCTTGTTGACTAGGGTTAGTGGGAGGAGGAGGATGGTTGCGCGTGAGAGTTGGAGGAGAGTCATTGTTATTGCAAGACAATGGGGTTTTCACAGGTTGAGGTGTTGAAGTTATGGCTGGTGGAGAGTGGGACGTAGGGGACTTTATCATTGTTTCTCTGTCTGTCTTACATTCTCTGTATCTCTGTATGTCTGTCTTATGCTCTTTGTTGCTCTGTCTGTGTGTATATTTTCTCTCTCTTTCTCTGTCTGTCTCTGTCTTCTCTCTCTCTCTCTCTCTCTCTCTCTCTCTCTCTCTCTCTCTCTCTCTCTCTCTCTCTCTCTCTCTCTCTCTCTCTCTCTCTCTCTCTCTCTCTCTCTCTCTCTCTCTCTCTCTCTCTCTCTCTCTCTCTCTCTCTCTCTCTCTCTCTTCCTTTTAACTTTCTTTTTTTCGAGTTTGCCTAACTTCTTATCTTTTTATGTCCCTACATTCTTATTTAGTTTCAGCTTCACACTTTTGTTCCACCTTTTCTTTATTCATTTTATCGTCTGTTTCCCTTTGCATGTGTTTTATTGTTTTAAATAAAACAATAACGAACACCACAACGACACCAAACAAAAACTTTTGTTTACCACGAACGAGCCAGCCATTCACCCTTCTTTTATTGTTTATTTCCCTTTCCATTACATAAAATTTCTTTCATCAATTCTATCATCCCTTTCCTTGCGGTTACCTTTCGTTGGTTCCGAGGATCAATGTCCCGCGGACCCTGTCTCTGACCAGGTCTTCTTGTTGGTGGTCTGATCAACCAGATTGTTTTCCTAGTAATCAGCTGTCAAGCCACTAAGCCTTACAAGACAAGCCAGTTCTCTTACCACAATCTACAAACTAACTACTTCGCGGAATTGCGTAAAGACCAAACAACAACCATCTTTCACAGTTCTTTCTACGCCTACCACAATTAGCAATCCAGCCGACAGCCTTCCTCAAGTTTCGTCCTACCAATCAGTCTATCATAGATCAATCAGCCAATCATCAGTCACCTCCGAATTATGTATCCAACAACCTCAGACCAACCAAGCAAACAGCAACTGAAGTCTCTTAAGCTTACCGATGTCCTCAGAGGCCAATGATTGACCTTTTCCAGGATGAACCCCTCTAAGGTTGCATAACTGCAAAGTACCTGTTTACTGCGACGTGAACTGGGGAGGTTATCTTCTTGAGGTTATCTTGAGATGATTTCGGGCCTTTTTTTAATGTCCCAGCGGCCCGGTCCTCGACCAGGCCTCCACCCCCCAGGAAGCAGCCCGTGACAGCTGACTAACACCCAGGTACCTATTTTACTGCTAGGTAACAGGGGCATAGGGTGAGAGAAACTCTGCCCATTGTTTCTCGCCGGCGCTGGGATCGAACCCAGGAACACAGGATCACAAGTCCAGCGTGCTGTCCACTCGGCAAACAAGGAGGCAAACAGATGTAATGAAACGTTCACAAATGTCGTTTTCTTCCATAAACAAACCAACCATTCTCGAGCGCTTGACCAAATTTGTTTCTGCCTGCTAAAAAGCAAGCAGTCTGTAGTGTTCCCCTGTGTCCATGCCATTCACTACAAACTAACCTGCAATTTACAAACTCAGCTTCGTTCCCGCTTACCTTAAATCTGCCAGCCAATCACCAGATTTCCCCAGGCTTTTTTCAGTCATCCGTAAAGCAACAAGCCCTTCTACCAGTAGTTGGTTTTCCACGGGCCATTAACCACCTGTAATTGCTGTAGTTGTGTGGTAGTTAGTAACAAGAAGGTTAGTTTATTGGTCCCTTTGTTGTTTAAGTGGGGTTGTGGTCAGTGTGGGAAGGGAATCTATAATTAAATGTCAGTCTGTCTTTCTTTTTTCTCAATATTTTCTTTCGTGTGTTGGACGTGTGTGTGTGTCTGTGTGTGTTCGTGTTTACATGCATATCTTGTACTCACCTAATTCACCTGGTTCACCTAGCTTTGTTTCTGGGTTTGACCGTTTTAACTATTAGGGTCCGCGTCTATACACTAATCAGTTTTTGTTAAAAAAAAATGTGAGCTTCATCTGATATACATCTGAAAACCTGAACAGTTTCTATATTAACCACTATATTTCCTTGTTCATTATTTTCAATACTTTCGTAGCTTATATGAAAATTTCGTTTTCAGTGTGTCGCATCGGTGATAGATTGTCTGGCTTAAGAACAACTAAAGACCTATAGGACCATACGCGGCAGCTCCTGTTTATATCCACCTTAACTAGTTCATATATATGTCTAACCTTCGCTTGAAATAATCCAGCGATCCCACGTCTATTGTGTTACACGATAATGTGTTCCAGATAATTTTGTATATCGTGGTCATTTTTCTAATTTTTGTTTTCTCCTCTTGTAATGTGAGGTTTAATTCCTTCAATCTGCTTCTGTAACTCACGACATTGAACTCTAGGTTTTTCTAATTCCTAATTTTGTGTTTGGCGATGAACTTTAACTTTTTTAACACATATAGGATATAGATTTCTGAGAGAACTTGTGGTATATAGTTATCTCAATGAAGGTTTTATGTTGGCGGGGTTTGAAGGAGACTAAATCTGTTAGCCAATTACGTCCTGGTAACTTGTCTAAGTCTTTCTGCAGATTTCCCGCCGATTAAAACATCAACATGTTATCTTCGATTTCCACTGATATTATCGATATTAAATCTATTCCTTCTGCTAGGTCACTCGCTTGGGTATTGAACAGTGGTAGTTCAAATCCTCCTCACGGCTCCTGTGGATTTTCCCATTCATATATCACGATAATGAGATATCTCTGTGAACAGAAGTAGTGTGAGTTCCCCATCTGGAACCCCAAGGCAAAGTCTCTCGACTCTGAGAACTTTTCCCAGCACTCTGAATAGGCGCAATGTGTTGTTCAAGAAATCCATTTCCACAGGAGTAGCTTCTTCCTTTTTTCTCTCTCTCTCTGATGTGTTTCTCCAACATGTGGCCAAGTGATATGTGGGACTACCGTCAAAGGCCGCCCAGTTGTTCAAACGAACGCAGCCTACTCGTCTCTCTGTCCGCCGATCTCAATGGCCCTGTACTACAGGTCTTTCAAACTTGTAAATAAAGATTTGGGGCCCGTGTTATACTTCCTGTCTCCTCGCATTATAGGATTGTAAGGAACACGAACGTGAAGTTTAGCGCTTCCTTAATATTTCCTTGTTTAATTCAATGACATTGGCGGCTTTCCAGCTATCTGGCAATGTTCCTTATTTCTGGTAATTTCAGTGTTGACGTTTGTTTTATTGCACAAGCCTCATGGAGTTGTCTATTAAATTCATCATACTCTTATAATTCTACGAATATATATATATATATATATATATATATATATATATATATATATATATATATATATATATATCTATATATATATATATATATATATCTATATATATATATATATATATATTGTGTACGTTTAGGGGTGATCCTGGACGGCATGGGTTCTAATATTTTTTTTTCACACACACACACACACACACACACCCAGGAAGCAGCCCGTAACAGCTGTCCAACTCCCAGGTACCTATTTATTGCTAGGTAACAGCGGCATAACGTTTAAACACACTCTCCTTATTTGTTTCCGCCTAGTCCGGGAACCGAACCCGAGCCACAGGATTACGAGTCCCGCGCGCTGTCCACTCAGCTACCAGACCCCAGACATGGCGTGTGTGTGTGTGTGTGTTTTATGAGAGTGCGAGTGCTGGCGTGTTTGAGCCCCGTGGTCTGATGCGGCACAATCGTCTCCCTGACATCCATCAGTCTGAACATGACACGAACACTCACAATCTCAATAAAACATAAGTTATTTCATATTTAAAAATTAATTAACTTTTCAGGAAATGGCCGGAAAAGTCAAACAGAATTACTGTAAAATGAGTCCGGATTTAAAAAAAACTGGCATTCTCTCTTTATATTTTCCTATTTCACGAATATGCATCGTAATCATCAATATATATATATATATATATATATATATATATATATATATATATATATATATATATATATATATATATATATATATATATATATATATATATATATATATATATATATATATGTCGTACCTAGTAGCCAGAACACACTTCTCAGCCAACTATGCAAGGCCCAATTTGCCTAATAAGCCAAGTTTTCATGAATTAATTGTTTTTCGACTACCTAACCTACCTAACCTAACCTAACCTAACCTAACTTTTTCGGCTACCTAACCTAACCTAACCTATAAAGATAGGTTAGGTTAGGTTAGGTAGTGTTGGTTAGGTTCGGTCATATATCTACGTTAATTTTAACTCCAATAAAAAAAAATTGACCTCATACATAATGAAATGGGTAGCTTTATCATTTCATAAGAAAAAAATTAGAAAAAATATATTAATTCAGGAAAACTTGGCTTATTAGGCAAATCGGGCCTTGCATAGTAGGCCGAGAAGTGCATTCTGGCTACTAGGTACGACATATATATATATATATATATATATATATATATATATATATATATATATATATATATATATATATATATATATATATATATATATATATATATAATGCTGAATTGGTCGTTAGCTTCTACGCCCCAACTTTTCATTGACCTCTTTTATGATTCGTGTCAAGTTTTCCCTTAAAACTGCTAATTAAGTTTTGTCTTAATCCCGTCTCCCAATTCACTCTCCTTTGTTTCCACCTCTAATGATGGAGAGGATTATCCTACTTCCTCTCCAACATAGTTGTATCTAGTTCCCTCGCGTGGCCTCTAGTTGTGCTCTTTAAACACAGCTGCTTTGTTTCCTTTCTTAAAACTCTTTAATGTTTTGTTAGAAAAATGTATCTTGTTTCTTCTTTCCTCCTGCATGGCGGTCGTGTTCCATTTTCTCTCAGTTCCTGAATAAACATTGTGGTATTATGGACTTTTTCTCGTTATACTTTGTGCTTTCACAGGTCGGTGGTTCCAGGCTGTTGCCGTGTGCTTGAGGGGCGGGCGGTGGGGGGGGGGGGGTGAAGGACAGTTGTATACACTGTGCTGAGAGATTTCTTGTTAAGGGTTCTGGACGTTACAGGGACTTTGCGTGCGTGTGTGAGCGTGTGTGTGTGTGTGTGTGTGTGTGTGTGTACTCACCTATATGTGCTTGCAGGATCGAGCATTGACTCTTGGATCCCGCCTTTCTAGCTATCGGTTGTTTACAGCAATGACTCCTGTGTGTGTGTGTGTGTGTGTGTGTGTGTGTGTGTGTGTGTGTGTGTGTGTGTGTGTGTGTGTGTGTGTGTGTGTGTGTGTGTGTGTGTGTGTGTGTGTGTGTGGCGGGTGGTGTATGGTTGGGGGGTTGGTGGTGTGGTCTTATGCCACTTGGGAATGAGTAGCTGACTACTGCTGTGTTGTGTGCATGTGTGTGTGTGTGTATGTGCGTGTGTGTGCTTGTGTGTGTGTTTACTGGATGGATGGGGGCTGTGTTTTAGGTGTGTTTGTGTCTGAATTTGTTTGTGTTTATTGTGAGAGGAGTGATACGGATGGGGGGAGTAACCGGTGGAGGGATGGCGTGGGAGGGAGTAAGGGAGAGAGAGAGAGCGAGGGAGAGAGAGAGAGAGAGCGAGGGAGAGAGAGAGAGAGAGAGCGAGGGAGAGAGAGAGAGAGCGCGAGGGAGAGAGAGAGAGAGGGAGAGCTGTGGATAGATAGGAGGGAGATGGATGGATGGGGGGGGGGATGGATGGAGGGAGAGGAAGAGTGAGAGGAAAGCGAGTGAGAGAGAGGATGGGAGGAAGGGAGATGGGAGAGAGGGAGAAGGGGTGCTGAGCTAGTGCGGGGATGGTGAGGGTGTGTGGAGTGGTTCAGAGTGGGAAGGTTATGGGAGGGGGAGGGGGCCCTATGGACGGTAGGCTGTATGAGTACCGTTAGAGGTGCTATGGTGAGGGGGGTGGGGGTGAGGGAAGGTAGGGGAGTTATCTGGTGTATGGCGTAGTGTTTTTTCACACTCAGGTGCCACAAAACTAGTTCCCACGTGAGCCGTATATTGTCTCTTGAGGTTCGTTTCCGTTTGTTAACTTATATCCAAGGCTAACTATTATATTACAATAACACTGTACACCGTATGACTGACTGACTTATTGAGAGGCTCTTGCCACCAAGTCAACATCCCACTGCACAAACAGGTGATAGAAGTACTGTTGATATCTTGTTTACATCCCCCGTAGACCAGCTGATGTCCACGCCACTGCCAGGCGTAGGTCACTCCAATTTCTCGCTATATATCACCAGTAATCAGCTTCTTGTTCCCCCTTAGCACCGGTGTAGCTCTAATGCTACACGTTTGGACTCACTTCTTCACTATGTTAATCACTATTTGCTTTGATCTTCACTATCACATCTAGTTACGTACACTCTGACCAAACGTGGCGGCAAGGTGCCTGTCTTGGCACCGATGTCGTACAATTTGCACTATCGGACACAAACCATGAAATTGCTATTTTCTAATCGGTGTGTTACACTCCGTATTAATACTAGGCAACGGTTTTCCTTTGTTTCCCCTCTGATGTCCCGAATTACGAAGCCTATTCCGACGAGCGCGGCGTATACGTGTCTTCCCTCCCTCGACCCTTGACTTGATTGGTGTGTATTCACTTGACTAGATGTGTATTCACCTAGTTATGCTTGCGGGGATTCGGGCATTGAGCTCTGGCTCTTTCGGCCAGAGCTCTTTCGGAGTGTGCGTGCGTGCGCTTCAAAAGAAGTCGATTATTTTTTTTAAAGTTGGTTTAAAATATAAAAATAGAAATAGAAATAACAACGAAATTTGACTTAAATTTTTGTAATGATTTGTTAGT
>NC_091154.1:37426334-37431334 GCF_040958095.1 Procambarus clarkii | reverse complement strand
AGGACACGAGCAACATATATTTTAAGATTGCAGAAATGAAGAGGTTGAAAAAATAAAGGGGGTCGGGATTTTATTCCTGCAAGTCTGAAAGAAAAGCTGTGAGATGATGAGCTTTATTAAGCCGGATCATGTGGCATGGGACATTAATTGTGTTTTATGGAAAAGGGAAAAGTGTAATTCAGATGCTTGGATAAAACAGGAAGGGAGAGACGGGAGGGAGTACTGGGGCGATGGACATCCCAGACACAAAAGCTTTTCCATTAAACTTTAGACTTTCTTCCTCTTTCTCTTTTTCTCTTCTGATTTTTTCTTATTTCTCATATTCTTCTCCTTTTCCTTCGTCTTGTCTTTATTTGATTTATCTCTTCTCTGTTTTTTTCTTTTATTTCTTCAGTTTACTATAATCTTTTTCGTTATTTTATCATTCTCTCTGCTTTCCCTTTCATAATTTGATTTGATTTTGACACTTCTGCTCTTTTTTCCATTCTTACACACCCTATCCCTTTACTACTATCTCTTCCATGTCTATTACCCTCTACTACACTTACTTTCTAATTCTTTATGTAATTTCCATTTTCCTTCTTTCCTATCCTCCTACTTATTACCTTCCCACTTATGACGCCTCATTCCTTTCATTACTGTTCCACTTACATCACCTCCTTCATATCATTTCTTTAAATTCATTCAATATTTTCATTCTTCTTCACTCTCTTTCAATCCCCTGGTTATCTCTCTCTCTTTCATTGTCCCTATTCCCTCCCCTCTCACTCTTCCTTCTCTCACTCCCCCTCACACACCCGTCTCCCTCACTCCTCAGAGGGCAGTGTCAAGGACCTGCCAACCCCTTACCACCGACTCCCAACTTATCACGGTATATCAGTCGCCCTTTTGGCAGTTTATGGCATTTTTATATTTAGTAAACTTTGAGCAAATGTGGCGGCAGACCAACACAACTACTGCAGAACTGCCTTGGAACATCTATGGAACTATGTTGGAAAGTGGTAAGTTTACTCGAGTTTCACAAGCAACTTCACCGTAAGTCACACGGAACTTTTATCTGTAATTTTCAGTGATATTCAGCTAGTTTTCAGCTGAGGTATATTTTCCGCGTTTCCGGAACGGCGAAATTTTTTGACTTTAGAAAAACCAAATGAACGAACTGTATTCATTATTCTCTCTCTCTCTCTCTCTCTCTCTCTCTCTCTCTCTCTCTCTCTCTCTCTCTCTCTCTCTCTCTCTCTCTCTCTCTCTCTATATATATATATATATATATATATATATATATATATATATATATATATATATATATATATATATATATATATATATATATATATATATATATATATATGACAGTGTCAGACCACGGAGGAAAATTTCAAACAGGAATTTCCTTAAGTACTTTCGTATAATAATACATCTTCAGAAGGATTCCTTCTGAAGATATATTAATATACGAAAGTACTTAAGGAAATTCCTGTTTGAATTCTTCCTCCGTGGTCTGTCACTGTCACATTTTTCATCACGTGTTAATTTTCCCCACCATTACCCACTCCCCTGTCCACTCATCCTCCCCAACTTCCCCCACTCCCGTCCCACCGTCTCCACCATTCCCTACTCCCTCGTCTGATGCATTCCTAAATGATCTGATGTTCCCATCAGAAAATTGGGAACATTAAATGATCTGATGTTCTCGTCAGAAAATTGTGAACATCAAGTGATCTGATGTTCCCATCACTGAAATATAAGAAAAACAGTTAAAAAAACTAAATGAAAAAAATTGAAAATATATATAAATAAACTATACTCACGAAATGAACGGTATGGTAAACAACACAGCTCCATTACAATGCAATGTCACACAAAATAATTAAATCAAAATGAAAATAAATCGAAATCAATGAAAATTTAATTTATCAATGCAATCGGAAGCATTGAAATGGAATCGTAACATATTTAGTATAGCGTGTGTTGCTATTACATCCAACAGATGGCGCTGATTTTCAAAAAACCATGTTTTTACCTATCACAGGTGTGGTATCTATATAGTAGGTATAAAAACATGCACCTGTTCGAATGCAACGTTGAGTCAAAATTTCAAAGCCATCGGAAAAGAAGTTTCGAAGATTTCCCACATGAAAAAACACATGAAAGACACAGTTAAAAAAAACATGTTTTTTTCCCGTCACAGACGTGACATCTATATAGTATGTATATAAAATTCCGCTCGGATGCGAATGGAACGTTGTGTGAAAATTTAAAAGCAATCGGTGAAGAAATTTCGGAGATTAGCGATATTGAACAAACGAACATTTCCATTTTTATTTATATAGATAGATAGAGAGAGAGAGAGAGAGAGAGAGAGAGAGAGAGAGAGAGAGAGAGAGAGAGAGAGAGAGAGAGGAGGAGGGGGCGGGGTTGTGTGCAGCCAGGCGTGGTCGGGCAGTGTTTTATTGTTATTAAAAAACCCGGCAACAAAAATGGGTCTGAGTTTACTATTATAGAAAGCCGACCACAGAAAATGGGGAAGGCGAGTCTACATCGGGCTCTTCACGAGGATAAAATAGACAACTCCCAGGCTTAAAAGAAACCTTTTTTTTTACGGAGGGAGAGGCATCCTCTGGTACTTATTGTGCACAGACACCTGAAACCTCTGTGGCAAACATACACAGTGTGGGAACTGGTGAGTAAAACATTGATGTTTGTTTAGAAATAAAACCTAACAATGTGGAGGTCCTTTTTTATTTCTTGGCACCTACAACTGACTTAATCTGCATTGTTCTTCTGGACTCCTCTTCTATCTCAAAAACGTTATCATTTTACATTTTATGGATTAAACTCTATTGGCCATTTGCTCACCAAATCATTGTGTATTATATTAGAGTTATTTTTTTGGCCTCTTCTCACTTTCCATTCCTCATCAGTTTAGCATCACATGCAAAGACATGTACACGCACAAACACACACACACACTCACACACACACACACACACACACACACACACACACACACACACACACACACACACACACACACACACACACACACACACACACACACACACACACACACACGCATACACACACACACACACACACACACACACACACACACACACACACACACACACACACGCACATACACACACACACGGGGGGAGGCTGGTGGCAAAGCGGACAGCGCTCGGGATTCGAAGTCCTAGAGTCGTGGGGTTCGAACCCCGGCGATGGCGGAAACAAATAGGCTGAGTTTCTTTCACCCTGATGGCCCCTGTTACCTAGCAGTAAATAGGTATCTGGGAATTAGACAGCTGCTACGGGCTGCTTCCTGGGGATGTGTGTGTTAGTGATAAATATATGTAGTAGATATAATAGAGGAAAAAGAGATTGGTTAGAAAGGCGGGGTCCAAGAGCTAATAGCTCGAGCCTGATGACCCAAATAGTAAATATACAAACACATGGAGTAGTGGAGGTAGGAAGGAAGAATTTTTAACTATAGGGACCAAACCGTCAAAATTACAGTGGATTTAGTAGAAACTGAAACACCATAGTATGGACGTTTTTTGAGCCCCAGTCTCGAAAGGATAAGCGAGCTACTCAGATTCTAACGTTTCTGGCTGAACAAAACAGTTGCCTTTTTTACGGAGTGATAGAGCTGTAATATATAGAGTTACATAGATCAAACTGCTAAACTTACTTCTGAATTATTCATCCCAAGACAGCATCTCTCTAAGAAATGCTGTCCCGGAGATTACTGTCTTTATCTCTCTGAAAGACAGTAATGACCGAACCTTTTCCTAAAAAGGTCATGTACCTACTGTTCGAACATATATTATGACTAAAACCAGTAACAGTCTGAGAAATCAGAAACCGTTTGATTTTCTATCGGATGTGTAAGATCCGTAAATATAAAATCGAAAGAAGATTTTTATTTTATTTTGGTCATCCTCTCATTTTCATTCGCTCACTTTTAAAATATTTTCGAGGGTGTCTATACTGTACATGTACCGTTCTCGTTCTCTAGTCACCAAGCACGTCTCGATCTTGGCACACGGTCGAGATGTGTCACTCTGAACAGTTACACATCCAAGTGCGCTTCGTATTCATAAGAAAACACTAAGAAAGAAGAAAGAAATGTTGCACCTTAAGGGTCTTGACATCGTCTAACGTCTGTTTTTCCTGCTAGCGCCTGGCGTCTTGGAAGCTCCGTTCCTCCTCTCCTACACGAACACCTCAGCTTTCCCATTCCAAGGAGCAGCAGCGCATTTCTTTCGCTTTTCTGGATAAAATACGTCCTTGATAGACCCCATTTCTTTATCTTCATTCCTATCACTTACTCTCTCTCTCTCTCTCTCTCTCTCTCTCTCTCTCTCTCTCTCTCTCTCTCTCTCTCTCTCTCTCTCTCTCTCTCTCTCTCTCTCTCTCTCTCTCCTTCATTTCCTTATCCTCATACCTCTCCTATAGCCTTAACTTACACGTTAAATTGCTATAAATGCTTATTATATCTAAGATTACCTCAGACCGGCAACGCACCTGCCTCTTCAGTGAGCAGACCTACCTCACGAGGCTGGTAAATTCTCCTACCAGATGCTCTCACAAGGTCGAGGTTAGGGAGGGGAGATGGGGTCGAATGGAGAGCAATTTCCGATTTTGGATAGAAAACTCGAGATAAGGTTTAGGATGTAGATAGGGAAGAAGGGAGAGAGAGAGAGAGAGAGAGAGAGAGAGAGAGAGAGAGAGAGAGAGAGAGAGAGAGAGAGAGAGAGAGAGAGAGAGAGAGAGAGAGAGAGAGAGAGAGAGAGAGAGAGAGAGAGAGAGAGACAGAGAGAGAGAGAGAGAGAGAGAAGAGAGTTAAAAAATATATATTAAAGTTCTTTGTCATTAAATAATGTCACTACAAGATTAACCGCATGACCGAATTGACAGTATATTTCAGTTACAGTCAATTTCTACCATTTTATAATTTTTTTGTAACCTGGAATAGGAATTAATTTATTATT
>NC_091154.1:37413834-37421334 GCF_040958095.1 Procambarus clarkii | reverse complement strand
AGTGATATCAGGAGGGGACAAGTGTTCGAAGCAATTTCTCAAGGATGTGTTCATGGACCAGTACAATGATGTTGTTCACCAGCGTCCTAATACGAGCTGTGTTCAGCTTTTTGTTCTCTACTCTTTGAACAGTTCAATTACCTGACCTTGGAGAGATGCTTGATATTCGTAACATTTTGATACTACGGTCTTTCTACTTCACTTCCCTTTATCGTTACCTTGCATTTTTATGGGTTTAATTCAACTAGCCACATATCAAGACAAAGCCTATAAACTATTTCAATCTATCCTGCAGCATTTTGCAATATTTCTCCCGCTAATTAATTTCAATACGATTGCATAGTCTGAAATCCTCGTCATAAAGAGTTATACCTTTTGGATTAAAAGGCCACTTATCATTGTTATATGTTACAAAGGCCCCCAGGTACTGATACCTGTGGTACCCAGTATTTTATTATGGATTTCGGTACTGATATATTTCCGTTCCTACTTACCGTCCGCTCATTGTGGCTACATCCAGATGGATAAGTATTTTTCTTGACTATTTAAACATTTGTCCAGATAATCCAGTTTGTTTTTCAATCGTAAATGGCATTTTTTTTTAAATGCAATAACAATGACTTTCTGGAAGTCCAGAAAGAAGCAGCAAGGCCATACATCACTAGTGGGATGTAGATACTTCATTATGGTTGCAATTCATATTGTTTTAGCGTTGTTATGTTTTATCTTGTGCATCAGTAAATACGTTTTGAAGGGCCATTAGTCTTTTGTTATCAAAGCTCCTTACACTCCACTTACAATATACAGTTTCCTGTTAACTTACAAATTAATAGTTCGATCCCTGAAGGGTTTCATATGCAGTGTGGGTTCCGTGTGAGCGGCAGTGAAGCCTCAGCCTCCGTGTGTGTGTGTGTGTGTGTGTGTGTGAGTGTGTGTGTGTGTGTGTGTGTGTGTGTGTGTGTGTGTGTGTGTGTGTGTGTGTGTGTGTGTGTGTGTGTGTGTGTGTGTGTGTGTGTGTGTGTGTGTGTGTGTGTTGCTGTGTAGCCTACCACACACTAAGGGGAGTCGTTCAGGCAACCCCTTTGTGGTGCGCCGTTTGACCCTTTGTTGTCAGATTAAGACGGAGCTACTGTGTACTCATCTAGATGTACTCATCTAGATGGACTTGTAGGTTCGAGACCCAGCTAGTAAGCCCACCGTTCGAGCATTAGTAGTTTTGTGCATTTCACTCTAGTCATACCATCATAAAAAAGTTATCAACTACCTTGAATTACTTAGATCAACCCCTCCTTCTACGTTCTAACGTGATCATTGGCTGTCTTTTAATTCCTTAAATGACGCTGAAAATGTTTGGGTATGACTGTGATAGTCATCGAATGACATTAATAGTCATTGAAATACAATTTCAAAACTATTTTTTTCTGAGCCTAATAGATAAATTTCTTGTTCTCTATCTTCCCTGTTTTCACTTGAGCCTTGTTCTTAATTTTCTTGGAGAATTTTGGATTTCTCATTTGAATTTCAACTTCGTCTTCTTTGTGTACCAAATGTATACCTGTGGTCTCTTTAACCACTGGGCATTGTATGCTATCATTTAATTAAGGACTACCAGTCCCCGTAGCGCAGTGGTAAAACACTCGCCTGGCGCTTCGAGAGCGCTTTGGCCTGGGTTCGTATCCTGGCCGGGGAGGATTGACTGGGCTCCAATCCTTAACTGCAGCCTCTTTTCATCCAGCAGTGAATGGGTACCTGGTTGTTAAACGATTTGGCAGGTCGTATACCGGGGAACATTAAGATTAAGGACCTGCCTGCAAAGCTATGCGTGCAAGTGGATGTACAAGAATGTAGGAACTCTTGTAAATATAAATATATAAATATATAAATTAGTTAATTAATGATTTCCATCCTTATCCCATTTAACATGTTTCTTGTATCTCCTTAATCTTATTTAATCCCCTTAAGAGTTTTATTTCATTTTTTATGTGTTGCCATTAATTATATCAGGTAATAGATAACATTAAGACAATGGTCGGTGCCTCTTAGTAGAAACCAATTCTACTTGATTCCTTTCTCCTCTTGGCTCACTTAATGTGTTTGTGTAGAAAATTCCTGTCTGTTATATCCAACAATTTTGGCTTCTATTTGTCTTCTTCACCACTGGGGGGTCTCAAGCTGTCCAGCTTATTGTTTCAGCTTTATACCATTATCCTCTCTGTCTCATTCTATAATTCCTTTGATTTAAACCCATTCTTGCATTCTTGTTCTCTGGGAAAATGTACTTTCGGACATTGATTTCATATTTCCTAATTCTTGGGTTTTCTAAGGTCTTCCAACTCCTGGGAAACTAGTCAATTTATTGTCGTTGTTTTTATTTTTTGCCAATTAACTTGTTTTGTGTCATGTCATAAAGTTGGAAATGTATAATTGGTGAATAAATATAATGTATCACAGTTTGTCAGGCGTTGGTGGGAGGTGGGGTACCCCAGACCTGCCTCCCAGCCCTGCCTCCCAGCCCCTGCCTCCAAGCCCCTGCCTCCAAGCCCCTGCCTCCAAACCCCTGCCTCCCAGCCCTGCCTCCCAGCCCCTGCCTCCAAACCCCTGCCTCCCAGCCCTGCCTCCCAGCCCCTGCCTCCAAGCCCCTGCCTCCAAACCCCTGCCTCCCAGCCCTGCCTCCCAGCCCCTGCCTCATAATAATAGTGGTGGTGGTGGTACCTACATGGGAAGTCAAGCAGCAGCAACAGACCATTAGAGTCAAAAAGAGTCTAGAGTGTTAATGGAAGACTTACAACCTCTCAGAATGCTTTTAAACGTATATAAGTCTCCATTACTGCTTCCAGTATAAGCTTTTTGTCATGTCTGCCGCTCGATTAAAGAAAAGTATGTGGCGTGGGACGGCGTCCGTCGGCAGCCTGGAGTTTGGGGTGGACGTTAATTATTTAAAAAGATGATGAATCAAGATTAGCGTGATCTGTTTTCTTTTGGTTCAGAAGTCGAGTTTATCACACCATTTCCGACGTATTCGATCGACCTTATTGAGGATTAAAGTACTTTATGGAGGATTGATGGACTTTATGAAGGATTGCTGGACTTTATGGAGGATTGCTGGACTTTATAGAGGATTGCTGGACTTTATAGAGGATTGAGTGGTTTTATTAAGGATTAGTGGCTGTATGAAGTAAGGATTGAAGGAGTCTATAAAGCAGTCTCACACACACACACACACACACACACACACACACACACACACACACACACACACACACACACACACACACACACACACACACACACACACACACACACACACACACACACACCGCCATCCATCTCTCCCCTCGCTTTTCCTTCCCTCTCGCCTCTCTCCCTGTCGTCCTCTCCCATTATTCCCCTCTCCCTCTCTCCTCTCCTTTCCACCCTTCCTAACCGACCCTCCATAATGCCAGCTCACGACCTTCCATATTAGTGTAAGATGACAATAATATGAGGGAAGTTGTCCTAAGACCCCTGGTGTTTACACTGCAATATTCACCCACAGTGGGGATGGAAGCAGCGCCTTGATAGCTACTACTTACGTTGTCCGGGTCTGGGACGTGTCTGGGGACGTGTCTGGGACGTGTGTTTATGTCTGGGACGTGTCTGGGCACGTGTTTGGGACGTGTGTCTGGGTTTCGGACGTGTGTCTGTGTCAGGGACGTGTGGGAGCGTGTCTGGGACGTGTGTCTGTGTCTGGGACGTGTCTGGGACGCGTGTCTGTGTCTGGGACTTGTGTCTGTGTCTGGGACGTGTGTCTGTGTCTGGGACGTGTGGGAGCGTGTCTGGGACGTGTGGGAGCGTGTCTAGGACGTGTGGGAGCGTGTCTGGGACGTGTATCTGTGTCTGGGACGTGTGTCTCTGTCTGGGACGTGGGATAATATATCCATCATCAGACTTGACTGACAAGTGTAATCTGTACACTGCTTGAAAACTCGCAGCTCCCATTGGTGCTCATCTGATCTTTAAAGCCTCCGGGAAGGTAAACTAAATCTTGCTTAGTTTACCTTCGATGAACTATTAACACGGCAGATAATGTCAGGAACGGTTTCAACATTTACAAGTTCTCCAGTGATATATTTGGACGCTCAATTTAGCGGAACACGACACAAAAAGCCTTCAGGAGGAAAGGTCGCGATCGAAGAAAGGTTAAAGAGAGAATAAGAGCGAGTCCTCAGAGGCCAGCAGGGGAAGACAAAGCTTGAGAGAAAGAAAATGGGAAGAAGAAAAAAAGAGAAAACAAAAGAGGATCAACTAAAAAGAATGACAATCATCCCTCGTTCATTGTCAGTCACAACTGTCATTTTCGAGTTGGCTTCAGTCTCTCTCTCTCTCTCTCTCTCTCTCTCTCTCTCTCTCTCTCTCTCTCTCTCTCTCTCTCTCTCTCTCTCTCTCTCTCTCTCTCTCTCTCTCTCTCTCTCTCTCTCTCTCTCTCTCTCTCTCTTTCCAAAGTCAATCATCTTTAATGGCATAACGCTGGCAGAAAATCCCAAATTAATTAAGGTCTTAATGTAATTCTATCGTCATTTTTGATTAAGCAAACCTGTCCTCATATTGCTTGTTAGAGAGGAGACCAGCGCAGGCGGAGAGCCTCGCAGACCTCCCCTTTAATACATAATAACATAAATGCACAGTAGTATATATATATATATATATATATATATATATATATATATATATATATATATATATATATATATATATGAGAGAATAAGTATACAAGAACACGTACATGAGAGAACACCGACCACATATAACACGTGTATGAGAGGACACTTAACTGGGAACGCCTATATTGGAGAACACGTTCAGGAGAACACATGCAGGAATACACATACATGCATCTAGGAAGCAAGATGCATAACATAACTGTGTATTATTTTTGTCGAAGTATAATCTATATTCTTTTTATATAGATATTCTCAAGTCAAACCCCTTTGATAATTTAAGCAAATCCATTACTTTGTCGACAGCAGCGGTTGCAAAATTTTGTTTAAGAAACATTAGAGAGAGACGTTTGATACCCCCCTTGCCATACTACCCTTTAGAACATTACAGATCACAAGAAATACATTTAATATTTTAAATACACATCAATACGATTCGTATTAATAATTTGTTTATTAATAGAACAGACTGAAAGCCAATAAAACATCTCCCAACTCAAAGCATCGATCAGAGCAACGCTGGCCATGGTATACAAAAATTGAGTTCAGACCCCCATCAGCGACCTCAAAGCTGTTTCAATAACTTTTAACAGCCATTGACCTCCATAGTTGGCCGGAGAACCACAACGTTGTTGGTGCCCAGCGAATGTTACAGTGGCTTCAGTGGCTTCAGTGGCTTCAGTGCCTTCAGTGGCTTCAGTGGTCTTTGGTTTGCTGATACAGCTTTTATTCACTACAGTAAAACACATAACTTTATCTTTCGCATTAAGCCTGGAATATGGTGGAAACAGAAGTGGTGACTGTGAGCGAGAGAGAGAGAGAGAGCAAACGATATAGAAGTGAACTGATATTGAGAGAGAGCCGGTGAGAGCTAAGGGAAAACTGGGAGAGAACTTAATAGATAGATGGAGAAAGAATATATATATATATATATATATATATATATATATATATATATATATATATATATATATATATATACAGAGAGAGAGAGAGAGAGAGAGAGAGAAACAGAGACAGAGAAGGACAGAGGGAGGCAATGAGAGTGAAAGAGACATTGAGAGACACTGAGGGAGAAAGATAACGAGAGAGAGAAACAGTTAATGGAAGAGAGATCTGCTCCAATTTCGTTGCATGTCCACACCATCAAAGGTAGATGAAACCATAGTAGCTTCATGCCTAAACCGAACTTTTCAACTTATTAATAGCTGAGAATGTCTCACTATTGACCCAATGCGACCTTCCAAGCAGCTACGGTCTAAAACTTGAGAGGAAAAATCATCCAAAAATGCCTAATTTGATTTTTATTTTAAAACTTTATAAACTGATGAAAATTTAAAAAAAAAAAAATAAACCGGCCAGTTCTCACGATATGACAAGCGTCAAATTTTAGTGGTTTTGCCAAACATAAACGTTAAAATCTTAACCTACCTTAATCTATTAAGGCAGATGCCTATTTGTAGCCAGAAGCGTCGATATTGTATTTTTAAAGCCATTAAATCACGAAAATTTTAAGGGCTAATAGGGTAAAGAAATTTGGTTCCTGAACATCTTAGAAGGCATTTGTGTCAACTTTTATACAGAATAAACTAGATTTCTTTGAAAGCTGTCCTTCCCCTTTGCCCGACATGCATCAGAATCGAATTATCTTCTTCAAAGTTCACGGTAAGCAGTGATAGCCCAGCTCCTATCCTGCCATCATATATCAGCTCCTATCCTGCTCTCATAGCCCAGCTCCTATCCTGCCCTCATAGCCCAACTCGTATCCTGCCCTCATAGCCCAGCTCCTATCCTGCCCTCATAGCCCAACTCGTATCCTGCCCTCATAGCCCAGCTCCTATCCTGCCCTCATATCCCAGCTCCTATCCTGCTCTCATAGACCAGCTCCTATCCTGCTCTCATAGCCCAGCTCCTATCCTGTCCTCATATCCGTACCATGTGCTATGAGCCATATACCGGCTTAGTACTTCCTTCCGACAGTTAATATAGTTTTTAACGTGAATGAGTATTTTTAAACAACTTTACTACATTCAATTTGTGAATCAACTTCTTCTTGAGGTTATCTTAAGATGATTTCGGGGCTTTAGTGTCCCCGCGGCCCGTTCCTCGACCAGACCTCCACCCCCAGGAAGCAGCCCGTGACAGCTGACTAACTCCCAGGTACCTATTTACTGCTAGGTAACAGGTGCATCAGGGTGAAAGAAACTCTGCCCATTGTTTCTGCCCGGGATCGAACCCGGGACCACAGGATCACGCGTCCAGTGGTCTATCCGCTCAACCGCCGGCTCCCTCTATGTAGAGTGTTTTCATTCATTCCATGAAAGACGGCTGCAAGATGAAAGAAATTTTGTCTAAGGTTCGAAGGAAGAGATGAGGCAGAACGTGGAATATATCGCAATGTTCATTTGAACTTGATATAAAAGTAGGAAGCTCTGGATTCAGGCAAGCGGAACCTCAGATTGTCAATGAACTAGAGTGAGCAATTTGGAAGTTTGCTAAGCATTACGTGCAACATGTGCGAGAAAGTTTGCAGGAGAAAGGGAAAAAAAATTGTTTGCAACAAATTCCTTGACAGTTGCGGAGTTCATGATTTTTGTTTTGTTAGTCTCCGATTGATGCAAAGTTGAAATTATGAAATATCTATACTCGCTGTTAGTGTTGCGAGTATTTGAAACCTGGGAGAAGGATGTTAGTTGTACTTAGGGAAAAGAAGTTCCTGTAAAGTAGTCTAATAGGGGGTAAAGGTGTTGTGTTAGTTGTCTCTTCAATGGCGTTTCACCTTCCTTCTTATGAAGGAAGGTGA
>NC_091154.1:37305219-37413334 GCF_040958095.1 Procambarus clarkii | reverse complement strand
ACCCTCTCCTACAACACCCCCTACACCCTCCACCCTCTCCTATAACACTTTCTTTCCTTTCCCCACAACCCAACACAGTATTCCCAGTCACCCGTTCTATCACTCCCCTACCAGTTGTGGGGGGATATATGTTCCACTGGCTAGCAAGTATTGCACAAACAAATCACTGGTGTGTGTGTGTGTGTGTGTGTTGCAGGGCGTGAAAAAAAGATCACTGGGGTGTGTGTTGAAGGCTGTGAAACACAGTTGGCTTCTGAGTCACCCTGTACCTAATATGTTCCTAACCAATCATAAATATATTTGTTTACCTTATTGGAAATTTAAATTATTCTCATTAAATAGATCAGGATTCTCTTTCCCTTAAGCATATAATCATTCCCTTCTATTCCCATTCTCTTTCTTTCCTCTACTCATCTCTCTCTCTCCCTTCCCAACTTCATTTTCTTGTTCTTCGCCTTTTTCCTCTTTCCTCCTCCACGCTTCCAACGATGTGTTCAATAGTTGGCCAAATACGGTCACGAAAATTACGAAGCGATAGCCTCTCCCTCCGGTGAAATGAGTTCTTCAATTCAGTCTAAAAAATCATACAATTTCAGAAAACTGGATCAAATTTACGCTACAAATGGACACGTAAAGAACTCTAATATTTTATTTCAAGTTTTGCGACACGTGTATTTTTTTTTAGAAGTATATTTCCGTTATTACAAAAATACTTGCTATTTATTATTAGAAAATGTGTGGAAAAAGAGGTTTTTAGATCTTTTCTTAGACTGTGTTACACATTGGAAAAAAAAACGAATTATTGATAAAACAGACAAGGCCGATGAAATTGTCTTGTGAGTTTATATAGATCCAACAATATAAATGTTAGGCGTATTAGTCTTATGAATATTGAACATGAAAAATGAATATATATATATATATATATATATATATATATATATATATATATATATATATATATATATATATATATATATATATATATATATATATATATATATATATATATATTCATAATTTTTGTCACCTTATTCCATTCCGTTGCTTCAAACTTATTTAATCTTATTTCATATAACAATAAAGGCCAACATAGTCTCATTTTGATTTTCTTACTTGTCAAGTAAAACCTTTGGAAATTAAATTGTTTTTTGATTTCTTCAAACGTAAAGTGTGGAAATATTTATATCAGAATACAAGGCAGTTTGTAACTAGATTAAAAGAAAACCTTGATATGAAATATTATTTCTTATGCCGTATACTATCAACACTGCTGATACAGTTTACACCCACCAGTGCTGATACAGTTTACACCCACCAGTGCTGACACAGTCTACACCCACCACTGCTGACACAGTCTACAACACTGTGTTATAACTCCAATAATCAGCAAAACATCATGAAAATTCTGCTCGACTTCTTCCCGTAAACATATCACGGTAAAACACGAATCCAAACATTTCCAAACAAATATTAAAACACTACAAAGTATTTAGATAGATTTGTTCCGTGTTTTGGTTGCCCTTGTTAAATACGCGAGCGTTAGTCTTAATATTTTAAATTAAATGAGAAACATTTCTCTTTCACGTCTCATGTAAAAAGAGTTAAAGTTAAACAGTTTAAAGCAGCGCTCAACACTCGGGAGCACTGATCTTTATGGT
Organism: Procambarus clarkii; assembly: GCF_040958095.1. Taxonomy (NCBI): domain Eukaryota; kingdom Metazoa; phylum Arthropoda; class Malacostraca; order Decapoda; family Cambaridae; genus Procambarus; species Procambarus clarkii. Next base: position 37,411,673 of record NC_091154.1, on the reverse strand, counting down.
AAGAGGAGAGGTGGTGCTCGAGTCTTCGCGTGGATAGTTGAGGATAGAGTTGAGATACATAACTGCAGGTGAGGATAGCTAAGTACACCAGAAATACATATATAGATCTGCGACTTCCGTATGCCGCACCGGTCCTGTGCCAGGTAAGTCCACTACGGGCTCGCCATAGCCCGTGCTACTTGGAACTTGTTCCGAGTAGCTTAATCTATAACAACAACAACATCCGTATGTCAAGGCTCAGTGATTGTATTATTTTACACATACATGGGCGTACATGTTAGCACCCACAATATTTATTCTCTCTCCGAGTGCACTATACGACTTCCGTTTAGCCGTAGCACAGGTGTTGATAACCAGAGCAAAATTATATTCTCCGTTGCTTGATTAAAAGAAAATAATTGTCTTGCATTACTAATCCGTTTTCTATTTCGTGAGTCGTGGACGCCATGTTGGGCGTCCGGGAGACCACTTCCATCCCACGATTCATTTCCTTTGATTATCAAGAGCGCTGATTCCCTGCAATCCACTTTGCAGATACCATTGCAATCTGCTGCATATCACCTGAGAATTCCATAGACAAGCAATCCCACTGTGATTGATAAATGATTAACCCCGACAACTCAATATCGGAGGCAGTTAGCATCTGGTAATGATGGAAATCCATATATATATATATATATATGTATATATATATATATATATATATATATATATATATATATATATATATATATATATATATATATATATATATAAGAGAGAGAGAGAGAGAGAGAGAGAGAGAGAGAGAGAGAGAGAGAGAGAGAGAGAGAGAGAGAGAGAGAGAGAGAGAGAGAGAGAGAGAGAGACAGACAGACACAGACAGACAGACAGACAGACAGACAGACAGACAGACAGACAGACAGACAGACAGACAGACAGACAGACAGACAGACAGACAGACAGACATACAGACAGACAGACAGACAGACAGGTTATTAAACAAAATATTTGCTCGAAATATAAATGAGTTAATAATATTTATATAAACCAGCCTCCATTAAATTATAAACAAATAACAATCAATATAAATTTCAGCCTTTTTTTGTAAACGGATAATTAGTGAATAAACGAAGAAGTGAAGATATAAAAGTCCGGTCTAAATAATTAAGATGTCAGAGGAGTGAAGTCGCTGTGAATAACCAGTAGACCTACGGATTACCTGAGAATACGTATCACAGAGAATACGATGCGGTGGTTTACGATATCCTGAGGTATTCCCGACGTATTGAACATTACACCTCAAACGCTACTTTCTGCCCCTCCTTATTCCTCTCTACGTTCATTACATCTCATTAAATCCTTACGGGATTTTTCCTCTTCTCACTCATCTCCTATTCAATCCCCCTGCTTCTCCTGTCTACCCATTCCACTTCCCGCCATTTATCCCTTCCGTATCTTTTCCACCGCCCCTGAATGAGCTTCAATAAACTCCAGCAACATGGGATTCTCGCCAGGCGGGGCTGCTTATCCCTGGTATCCATAGGGCTTCATAGAAGCTTATCCCAGGCTTCCATTGGGCTTCATAGAAGCTTATCCCAGGCTTCCATTGGGCTCCTTAGAGGCTTATTAGAGGCTTCATAGGGATGAACTTACCTCCTTCCTCATTCTTGCCATATTTTCCAATATATAAGGTGCAGGACGGGAGTTGTATGTGTGGGGGGATATGTTTGGTTGTGTGAGTGTGTATGTGTGAATGAATGAGTGTATACTGTGTATGAGTATGAGTGTATGTTGTGTATGTCCTGCCAAACGCGACACCCTACACCGAGGGGAAAAAGAGGGGAGAAAGGGATAGTTTATATATCATCACCGGTTGCTCATTATTGGTGATGATGTGCCGCGCCTCAACGACCTCATTTGAGCCCGAACCGGTTTTTCCCGTACACAGAAGGTGGTGTGCACGCACATGCACACACCCGCACGCAAGAGAGAGAGAGAGAGAGAGAGAGAGATGCACGATGCACACACACGCGAGGAATACAAGTGCACTTACACACGCACCCTTCTCGCTGTAGGCGAGGACAGAGGTTATGGAATTATGTACTTCCACCACGAGATCTATATATGTTATGGAGAGAGAGAGAGAGAGAGAGAGAGAGAGAGAGAGAGAGAGAGAGAGAGAGAGAGAGAGAGAGAGAGAGAGAGAGAGAGAGAGAGAGAGAGAGAGAGAGAGAGAGAGAAAGAGAGAGATTTCCGGTCTCCTAGCTGGGTCATGGGGTGAACCACGAAATAATTTGTTCACGTTGGAGCGAGGGGGAGATGCCGAGTTGGGGAGATGTTGAGTTGGGGAGATGATAAGACCAGGAAGACCATTTGGAGAGGCTGTGGTTGGGGGTTGGAAGGGAAGGGGTTGGGTAGGCTGCGAGTAACGAAGAGAAGAAAGACAGAAAGAGAGGAGGAGGAGGCGAGGAAATAAAAGGAGACCAAGGCCGGGAGACATAATAATAAAGAGAACTAGAAGAAAAGAAGGTAAAGAGCATGGGAAGGAGTGAGATATATAGAGAAAACGGGAGGGGGATGGGGGGGAAATAATGATGAGAACACATGGAGATTGGGAGAAGGACACACGTACAGGGAATAAGGTAGAGAAGTGGAGAGAGAGAGAGAGAGAGAGAGAGAGAGAGAGAGAGAGAGAGAGAGAGAGAGAGAGAGAGAGAGAGAGAGAGAGAGAGAGAGAGAGAGAGAGAGAGAGAGAGAGAAAAGAGAGAGAGAGAGAGAGAGAGAGAGAGAGAGAGAGAGAGAGAGAGAGAGAGAGAGAGAGAGAGAGAGAGAGAGAGAGAGAGAGAGAGAGAGAGAAAAGAGAGAGAAAAGAGAGAGAGAGAGAGAGAGAGAGAGAGAGAGAGAGAGAGAGAGAGAGAGAGAGAGAGAGAGAGAGAGAGAGAGAGGTAGGTAAAGAACCCAACTGCCAAACTCTGTCAAAGTCTTTTGATACATCTGAGGCAACGATAAAAGGCTGACCGAGGTTATTGGTAGCCGAGTTAAAAGTTGAAGTCTGAAATGCAGACTTGCATCCGCCTGAAGGCCCAGTTAAAATGACTACAATTAAATAAGTTAACATTTTCATTTCCGTGACCACAGGCACATTTCTCTACAATATATTTTAGCAATTAATAGATAACCGAGTTAAAATATAGTCTAACAGTGCTCCTAAAAATATAGAATTACAGATAAAATAATTTGAAGGAATTGTTGATAAGTTATTGAAGTTACGGACGGTTTAAGAAGTGTTGGCGGACAGTAAAAGTTGGGGAAAAAAATTAAAGTTTGTGAGAGAAACTGAGCTCATTTTGGGGTCCTTTCTTCCTCAAATTAGCGAAGAGTCACCATTGGCAAGGTGGTGGAGGGGTGGTTGTGGGAGGGGGGGGGTGATGTGGATAGTGGGGATGGATGGACGGGGTGTGTGGGACGGTAGGTATGGAGAACAGGACAGACAGTGGCGCTGGAACAGATCAGTGTGGAGGAGTCTATAGAAGAGGTTCACGCTCTCAGGTGAACCAAACAGAATCAAAATTTGTGTTTAGTTTCTTCACTTGACTTTTCCATTTCATTTATATTCTTTGAGTTATTGCTTCCTCTGCTTGTACTTCCTTTTTCTCTTTCTGTCCGGTTGATAGTAAATTTTTCCACTATATTATTCAGTTCTTTAACGATTATAACCGAATCATTCTACTTAGAAACATATCAAACTTTCCTCAAGCAATCTCAAATGGTGATCTCCATCCACTTCACGACGTATATAAGAGCCTTCACCACACTCAAATATCAAAGGCGCCACCTCTTCAAGAATATCCTGGCCGCCACCACTTAAAATATATCGCGGCTTCCACCCCTCTCAAATATATCAGAGCCTATACCCCCCCTTTTACATATATATATACCTGCCATCTCTTCCACACACATATATAAGGGCGGGAAGATTTCCCTGTTTTATATCAGTGGCGCCACTTCCTCCGGTGTGTCCCACCTCAAGAAAAATTAAACCAGAGAAGAGCCACTGAAAAATCGGAAAGCCATCATCGACTCATCGGAAACTAATTTTTCGTCGAGAAGTTTTAGTGTGTTGGCAGCGGGGGCGACATCTTCCCTGAGGTTAACACGACGGCCAAGGCTTGTCTTCCCTCTCCTTTCCGCCCTCACTCATCCTCTTCTCCTCCGGTTCCTTCCCTTTCCTCCTCCTCACCCCCAGTTGCTTTTCTCCTTCTATACCCCTCCCGTTCCTTCGGCCTTTGTTGTGGCGAGCCGAGTCAATGATAAAGCTGGTGACACGTCCCGGTGGAGCGATACGCAACTTCCAGCCATCAGACACCACAGGGGGAAAAAATAAACCTCTGTGAATTCCGACGACTGCGCCCCGCAGGAGAATGTCTCAGACAACGCCCTCGGAAAATGAGACAGACTTTAAATATCCACAGCTTTACCCTGACTCACAAAAATAGTGTAAAACAAAAGAATATGCCTCGGGATATATACAATCCACCTGGACACACACAAAAAATGTCGCTGAAAATTCGACAGCTATCTACTATCTATATATATTAACCGAACACAAGAAAATTCCTCTGGTAATCTACCGCTGCAAGTGGCCAAAAAAGAAAATAGCTTTGGAAATGCAGTTCTGTTTTCTTGGCCGTGATAACGAGTCGGGTAACGCGCTTAATCTCGTGAAGCCGGAAGATTGGGGAATTAAGAGAATCGTGAGAGACTAAGCAGAGCGGCAAGTTCTTACGTGTGGGACTAGCGAGGCTTTTCAGAGAGAGAGAGAGAGAGAGAGAGAGAGAGAGAGAGAGAGAGAGAGAGAGAGAAACAAAGACAGTGACAGAGAGACAGAGAGTGTGTGTGTGTGTGTGTGTTTGTGTGTGTGTGTGTGTGTGTGTGTGTACACGAGACTAGACGTAGATGAGGCCCTAACAACAGTACCTATACAACAACCCACAAACACGAATCTCTTACCAAACAAGCACTCGCCATCTACCGTATCTCCCAGCGCCAGATCACACTCCAGAACAATGCCGCCGCGGGGGAAGCGAGTGGGCAATACGCCCCTCTCCATCAGGTGTTCCAGGTGAGGATGAGCCTAGAGCCAGCTGCCTGGATTACCTGACACAGTGGCGTAACTACACGAAGGCTTATCTGAAGGGTTTAGTTGGTGTAGTGGGTATCCAACTCCACTGTGAGACTGGAGCGGGAGGGGGAAGAGGCCAGGTGCAGCTTGCTACAGTCACTGATTATTCTGGGTTGAGGTGGTACGCTCGATGTCTAAATTGTTTGGGAGACAAGATAGACAAATATGTAGATAGATAGATAGAGAGTGTAAAATACAATAAGAAATGTAAAATGCGAAATAAAACTGAAAAGTTTACGATGTTTGAGTTTGTGAGCTTAACATTAGAAACTAAATAATAAATGTTAGGAAACGGAGATATATATAAATATAAATATATATAAATATATAGCTCAAGTATATTATTATCTCAATAAACTTACTTGAACTGGATTGAATAATGTACCAACTTATATCGTTGTGGTTTTTGGTGGTGTGTTTGGAGGGCGAGTGTGTTCTGTGTGAGTGTGTTTGGAGGACGAGTGTGTTTGGAGGGCGAGTGTGTTCTGTGTGAGTGTGTTTGGAGGGCGAGTGTGTTCTGTGTGAGTGGGTGTGGAGGGGGAGAGGGGAGGAAGGGTGAGAGGGGAAAAGATAAGGAAAGAGGAGAAGGGTAAGAGAGGGAAGGGGAGAGATAAATAAACTCAGGCACTTTTAGTCACCCCTTTCCGGTACATCTATTAATGTGAATGTCTGTCTGAGGTTGGCAGTCAAACGCTAGGGGCTAGCCTCCCTAAGCTTTGCACAAATATTAGTGATTTTATGGGAAGCTTCGAGGGGAAAGTTGAAGTCGACTCCCATGCCCCTTCTTTTAGATAAGTAAGCCCGCTATATCCATATTCATGAAGTCGGTGGTAATAAAATATTCTGCTCTTGGTCCGTAGAGTTTAGCAGTTATTTAACTCTGCACAACTGGAGGAGAAATAATATTTTGTGATTCAAAGTCTGCTCTTCAAGCAATCGAAAACTTCTCCTGGAAGATCGACAGCAAGAACCTCACACTACCAAATATAAATGACCTACTTGCTGCACAGAGTAAAGGCTCTCGAATCTCCTTTGTATGGATACCTTCACATAAATATAACCCATCATAATGAGACAGACATTGCAGCCAAATTAGCTTGCAACAAAGATGAAGTTGAATTAGATCTAGGTATCCCCGTCTCTGCTTTCAAAACTATATTGTTCCAAACACTCAGGTCTGATAGGAGAGAAATTACTGGCTCCCAACGACCTGAAAGCACCAGTATAAAAAGCTATGATTAGTTCAGATCTGAAACCTATGTTTATGGGCAGCACAAAGCGTCCAAAAGACTGTGCGACACAGTGGTTGCCAGAATCAGGTTGGGTTACCGTAACTTGTGGCAGGTGGCTACAGGTGACGGATCTCCCAATCCTGAGCACTCCAGGTGCAAACTCTGTGAGCAGGAACTGCGGCATGATTTCCCACACTACATAACCGATTGCCCGAATTATCAGACATTCAGACCCGTTGGCATGAGGTACCTGGAGATTTGCAATTACTTTATTCACTCTCGTGTTCTTGAAGATATCTTCATATTGCACCCAAAATTTGCCAGTGCAGGCTACTGAACATATGGCCCTGTATGACTAACCATCCTGCGAGATGGGGACTTTTAGTACCACTGCTACCTTATTCACTCTTGTGTTCATGATATCCCTATAATGCACCCAGAGTCTGCCAGTGCAGACTACTGTTCACATGGCTCTGTGTGACTAACCATCCTGTGTAATGGGGATTTTACCATCACGTAGCTAGCTTTATGACACACACTGTACCCCCCTTCCTATAGTCTAGGGTAGCTGCACAAATGCACATGTACCTAAATGTGTTTATAAAAAAAAGTTTAAGTTACAGTGATGGACATTGTGTGTAGTGAACAACGGTACTGCAATGACAGTTGGCATGGAGAGTTTGTGGGGGGAGAGAGCCAGTGTGTATGTGTGTGTACGCGCGCGCGCGTGTGGTAAAGCGGAAGGTTTGTGTTTGGGAGAGACCTGGAAGTGTATAAATGGGAGACACCTGGGTACCAGATCGATCACCCCAGAAGTGACTCGAACCCGGGATAGCCAGGAGGATAATGCAACTGGTGCACACGGTACTTTAACCACTCGACCATCCGTGACCGTTCAAAAGACGATGTTAGCCGAGGCTATTTTACCGTCCCGACGGCACTTGGTGGTAATCTTGGGCATAGTTATTTCATCAAATCACATCACTTTGTGGGGCCACGTGAGCAACACAAATGCAAACAAGCTTGAATGATCCCCCAAGCATATATACGACTGAATCCTCCACACCCCAACTCCACACCTCCACACCCCAACTCCACACCTCCACACTCCGCACCATTCAACGCCTAGAAATGCACTCAATGACCATAAAACTAATTCCTTCCTCCAGAGGTAACGTTCGCAGTGAACGCCACCTTATGAACAGCCCCTGCAGCGTTCCGAGCCACTGTCTGTTGTTCACCTAAACCAATTTGTATTTTACATTTATTATTTAATATGCATATCGGGGTACTTGCCTATCAGTACTCTCAATCAGGTCTACGAGGGAGTGAAGTTAGCTAATTTATACAACAGAACCTTGTTGTATCTGTTGCGTTATAATTTAGCCACTCTGACGTTCAAATTCTTTGTCGAATCTGGTCTTAAATGATTAGATGGAGTTGTATAGCTCCGGAGGTTTACTGGAGTTTGAAACTGCGTTTCATGTTGCTAGGTGAAATAAATAGGTGATTGTCACTCCGAATTTCGGAGGTCGTGAACTCAATTACGTTAATTTATTGGTAATAATTTATAAGCATGTATAATTTATGGGCATATATAAGTTAAAGATTATCGACATTATTGTAACTCTTTACAACCATAAAACGTTTACAATGACATTCATATTCATAGGTATGCATCTTGTACGCTTCCTCATACATTTAAAATATAGTCATTACCTCTAATCGGTGTGCTTATGCGATTAAATTACTTTATTAACTCAATCAAAGGGTTATATTAATACTCTTGTCCAGCTGATATGATCCAGGACGATTACTGAGACGTTCTCTCTCACGAGTTGCATTAATCAACTAAGTAAAGAAAGAGGGTTTCCAAGCGGTGTTATTTCAAATAAAATTAGCTCTATTTACTTTATATGCACTAAATATTTCATTAAAGCTCACAGGAATAAAATTAGTGACAAATTGGGTTTAATTTTTAATTTATGTCAATATTTAAGCGTTTCTTATAATACAATTACTTCTCGTTAGGGTGTATAGTGTTTGGTTCAGGATATATTAAACACAGACACACACATGGGGTATAAAGAGCGACTAAAGGAACTGAACCTGACGAAAGGAACTGAGTAAAAAGGAGAGAGCGAGGAGATATACAAAATAATTAGGTGGATTGACAGAGTGGAGATAGACGAAATGTTCATTCGGAATAACAACAGAACGAGGGGACATGAGGTGGAAGCTGGAAACTCTGATGAGTAATAGAGTTGTTAGAAAGTTTTCTTTTAGCGTGAGAGTAGAGGGGAAATGGAGTGAACTGAAGGAGCAGGTTGTGAAACACTATTCATAGCTTTAAAACTAGGTATGATAGGGAAGAAAGACAGGAGTCATTGCTTTAAACAACCGGCGGCTAGAAAGGCGGGATCCAAGAGCCAACGCTCGATCCTCTAGGCACAAATAGGTGGGTACACACACACACACACACACACATAGGGGCCTGGTAGCATGGTGGATAGCACGCAGGACTCGTGATTCTGTGGCGCGGGTTCGATTCCCACACCAGGCAGAAACAAATGGGCAAAGTTTATTTCACACTGAATGCCCCTGTTACCTAGCAGTAAATAGGTACCTGGGAGTTAGTCAGCTGTCACGGGCAGCTTCCTGAGGTGTGTGTATGTGTGTGGTGTGGAGAAAAAAAAGTAGTTAGTAAACAGTTGATTGACAGTTGAGAGGCGGACCGAAAGAGCAAAGCTCAACCCCCGCAAACACAACTAGGTTAATACAACTAGGTGAATACACACACACACACACACACACACACACACACACACACACACACACACACACACACACACACACACACACACACACACACACACACACTCACACATGAATTTCCAACATGTACCAGTTATTACGAATTCACATACACAGGTATATCAAAGGTATGTTTATCTCCTGCATGAATTGAACATACATACATTACGAACACAAGACGGCAAAAATACCAGTGTCCCCTCATACGAAATTCTACCTGTGTGTACCTGAATACCAAAAAAATAAAGGCTATGTTGTATTATGTAACTTCTTTTTAAAATACATGATGAGTAGGCTGTAGTCATTATATTATACAGAATAGACATAGCATAAAAAGAGATTACAGACCCTACGTATTAGTATATTTTTCTTCTTGAAATAAAATTTTCTTCCTCGCTTTCTATTGGATTATATCACAGAAACGATTAGTGAAATGGAGGATTAGGGGATTGATTAGGGAGAGAGAGAGAGAGAGAGAGAGAGAGAGAGAGAGAGAGAGTAAGAGAGAGAGAGAGAGAGAGAGAGAGAGAGAGAGAGAGAGAGAGAGAGAGAGAGAGAGAGAGAGAGAGAGAGAGAGAGAGAGAGAGAGAGAGCTAGCTTCGGTCTAACACACACACACACACACACACACACACAAAGCAGCTGAGTGGACAGTGGCGGGACTCGTAATCCTGAGGCCCGGGTTTGATTCCCGGTGCCGGCAGAGACAAACGGGCAGAGTTTCTTTCACCCTGATGCCCTTGTTATCTAGCAGTAAATAGCTACCTGGGAGATAGACAGCTGTTACGGGCTGGTTCCCGTGTGTGTGGGGGGGGAGGGGGAATTAGTACTTAGTAACAGTTGATTGATTGAAAGTTGAGAGCCGGGCCGAAAGAGCAAAGCTCAACCCCCGCAAGCACAACTAGGGGAATACACACACATTCTCTCTCTCTTTTCCTCTTTTAAATTAAGACTAATGTTCATTTGGAAATGTGCTGCCGTTCCTAATAAAACTGCAAGCTACGGGCTGTAATCCTACACCACATTCACATCAGCTCATCAGAAGCCTAGAAACTCAAAATATTTTACGATCTTATTACTTGTATCCATTACGAATAAAGTCAAACGTAAGGCTAAATAACAATCATCTAAGGAACAGGATAAACCACGAGCCAGCTGTGTGCAAAAGCCCTAATTTGGTCGGTTGACTTGACTTCACCTGTATCTACATGTTGAGCAAACGTGTTCCGACTCCGAGTCAGTCCGGTAATGGACGATCGCTGCCTGTCTATCTGGTCCATTCAGTAATTACAAGAGACGGAATGCCACAAATCTCCTCCATCACCACTCAGTTACACTAGCGCCTCAACCCTCGCCGTCCTCCTCTGGGAAAATGAACGATCCTGTGTCTTGTTATATGATGGAGCGACGTGGTATTTCGTGTATTTTTTTATTTTCTCCTTGGAGTGAAGATTAGTCAGATGCTGCGTCCTTGATAGGTTTGTTTATGTGTGTGTTCGGCTTCGGACTCAACCGGTGAGTGCTCGGTTCACTGTTCATGTTTGTCTCAGCTAAACCTGTTATATATATATAACAGCAACTAGGTGATATAGGCAACTAGGTTTTTTATACTAAAAAACTTATATAAATCACCATTACAGTCTTCCGAAATGCACCTTGTTTTGGTAATTAAATATTACAACTTTAAAAGACTTAATTTTCATATATATGTAACTATTGAACTGTTAAGTGAAAAAAAATTACTCATTGATGACAAAAAATAATATTCATTCAGGGATGAATGAAGCAAAAAAAATGTATTATAAATTTTGTTGTCGAGTATTTACAGTATAAATCATAGTTAAAATTCCTTGGAGTCACAAAATTATTTGAAGAACCATAAAGCGAATTGAATATTCCCTGGACAACATTTACGACCATCTGAACAATTTTGAATAAAACACTACCATACCCACCACCACATCCACCACCATACCCACCACCACATCCACCACCATACCCACCACCATACCCACCACCACATCCACCACCATACCCACCACCACATCCACCATCATACCCACCACCATACCCACCACCACATCCACCACCATACCCACCACCACATCCACCACCATACCCACCACCATACCCACCACCACAGCCACCACCATACCCACCACCATACCCACCACCACATCCACCACCATACCCACCACCACAGCCACCACCATACCCACCACCACATCCACCACCATACCCACCACCACAGCCACCACCATACCCACCACCACATCCACCACCATACCCACCACCACATCCACCACCATACCCACCACCATACCCACCACCACAGCCACCACCATACCCACCACCATACCCACCACCACAGCCACCACCATACCCACCACCACAGCCACCACCATACCCACCACCACAGCCACCACCATACCCACCACCACAGCCACCACCATACCCACCACCACAGCCACCACCATACCCACCACCACAGCCACCACCATACCCACCACCACAGCCACCGCTAACTACACCATGAACAACAAGTATTCCAACTAGCTGCAGACAATTCACATAAAGCGTTGTTAACCGCAATGCAGGCAGAGATACTGCTTGATAAACTGTAATTTGTACTGTTATCACATGGTTAAGATCTTACTGGCCCCAGCGCGTAAGAAAGTTCATTCAAGAGCGAGCAATGTGTCGGCCCCTGACTTTGTCTGTCTATCTGTCTGTCTGATAAGGTTCTTGAGATGGTTTTCTTCTCTGAGTGTCCAGTGTTTATTTGTTTCTCTTGTCTTAAGCCTCCCTCTCCATCTCTCTTTCTCTCTGTCTGTCTGTCTGTCTCTCTGTCTCTCTGTCTCTCTCTCTCTCTCTCTCTCTCTCTCTCTCTCTCTCTCTCTCTCTCTCTCTCTCTCTCTCTCTCTCTCTCTCTCTCTCTCTCTCTCTCTCTCTCAACTTGACTAAGTAACAAGCGAATTTAAGCTTCACGAGTGGCAGTTTGGCAACTCTGAGCACTGTAATGAAGCTGCCCTTCTTCCCACAGATGGTGGTCTCAGTAACACAATGTGAGGTTACGTTCAGTATTTATGTCTTCTATCTCCTTCTCTCCTCTTCCTCGTCTTCATTTTCCTTTTCTTCCTTATTCCTTTCTTCCTCCTCCTTATTTTTCTGCTCCTCCTACTACTCTTTCTGCTGCTTCTCCTCCTCCATCAATGATATCAAAATACAACTTCTCTTCACCTCTCTTTCACTGCTTCTTCAACTGCTACTCTCTCTCTGGGACCTTTTTGTGTATTTCAAAGGTACAGCAGCTGTCGAAGGTCTTCTAAATTCCAACCCTTTTTTCCTTCTCCATTGCCTCACTCTTGTCTCTTCCTTTTCTCCTTTCCTCTCCCTGTATCCTTTCTCCTTTCTTTCGTCTTCGTTCCCTCCCTCACTACTCTCATTCATATCACTCTCCTCACTCTCCTTACCATCAACTCACTTTCTCTCTCTCTCTCTCTCTCTCTCTCTCTCTCTCTCTCTCTCTCTCTCTCTCTCTCTCTCTCTCTCTCTCTCTCTCTCTCTCTCTCTCTCTCTCTCTCTCTCTCTCTTTCTCTCTCTCTCTCTCTCTCTCTCTCTCTCTCCCAATTATCTACTATGTTGTTAAAACATGTACCTTCCCTTCCCTCCTCTCGCCCACCCTTGATCTCTCCCCTCTCTTCTTCCCATTGGCCTTCCCTTGTCTTCTCTCCTTCCCTTCTTCTACCTATTGTCATTTCCTCCTCTTTCCACCCTTTCATCCTCCAGCCTTTCCTTACCATTCTGTTCCCTCACTTTTCATCTTATCTCTCCTCTCTATTTTCTCTATACCCTTAGAACCCCTGATATCTACCCTCCCAATCCCTTCTCTTCCTATTTTTCCCCCCTACTCTCCCTATTCCTCCTTTTTCTTCCCCTCTTTCCCCCCCCCCTGCTCCTTCCCTCGACCTTTCCCAAATGCAGATATTTCACCAAACTAATGGCCGTTGCTCACGCTTGAAGATTTTTTGTTTTTTAATGTAATTCTCGTAAGTCCATACATCGTAAAGTTACGATGAAGTGGCAGAGTTAGTGGCGGTGTGTAGCGGTGGTATGTGTGGTGGTGTGGTGTGGGGTGGTGTGGTGTGGTGTGGTTTGGTGTGGTGTGGTGGTGAATGGTGATGTGTGTGTGTGTGTGTGTGTGTGTGTGTGTGTGTGTGTGTGTGTGTGTGTGTGTGTGTGTGTGTGTGTGTGTGTGTGTGTGTGTGTGTGTTGTGTAGTGGTGTGTGTGTGTGTGTGTGTGTGTGTGTGTGTGTGTGTGTGTGTGTGTGTGTGTGTGTGTACTCACCTAGTTGTACTCACCTAGTTGTGTTTGCGAGGGTTGAGCTCTGGCTCTTTGGTCCCGCCTCTCAACCGTCAATCAACAGGTGTACAGATTCCTGAGAACAGGTGTACAGATTCCTGAGAATCTGTGTGTGTGTGTGTGTGTGTGTGTGTGTGTGTGTGTGTGTGTGTGTGTGTGTGTGTGTGTGTGTGTGTGTGTGTATGTGTGTGTGTGTGTGTGTGTTGTGTAGTGGTGTGTGTGGGACTACACATGTCTAAACACAGGCAACATAAAGCAAAATCATCCTGGTAGGGGCCCCCCAGTTGACGATAAAGAAACCTGAAGTGCCAACAACACACGCTTCCCATAAGGCACTACGGGCTCACCATAGCCCGTGCTACTTGGAACTTTGTTCCAGGTAGCAAATCTTTAACAACAACAACAACAGCTTCTCATATTGTTGTTGTTGTAAACACATGTCGGTGTTGCAATTGGCATTCAATATGGAAAAGAACGGTAATTAATTTGATCACTACAATTGTTATGTGTCAACATCTGAACTTCGTATCATTTGATAGGTCAAACATTGCCTCAATATTATGATTATTTTCCTAATGTGTCGATGTTGATTGTGTGCGGACGAGGACCAGAAGTGTTGTTGTGCTTGATCACATGTGATCACGTTCTCCATCAATTAAGATAAGAAGAAGTCCTTGTTCTTTATTTTATCACAACAAAATCATTCCAGACGCGTACTGGTGCTTTAAATACAGATTGGCTCGTTAGTTAGCTTTATCGTTGGCTCATTGGCTTTATCTTAGCACAAATAGTATTTTGAGCTATGATTTTTTCTCAGACCTGACTGGTCTCAGACTTGACAGGTCTCAGCATCTAACTCTGGCCATAATCACATATGGTCTGGTGGTAATTAACTCATCGTACTAATTAAGTTAACGCTTCTAGTGATCCTTTGAAAGGTGTGATCACCTTAAGCAGTAATTCATTACGTAAAGGAAACTTTAATTCATAATCCACACACCTGACCTGTCTTACATAATCAAAGGAAAAACTGAGATATCTTATCCCGTTTAGTTCAAAACAACAATTGAGCTCTCTAAGGGCGCAGCATTATTATTATTATTTTGTGAATCAGAGCTTAACAGAGTCAACTTATTTTACAAAAAGATTGGTATAATTAACCCCAATCACAAGACTTGAGAGCTTCAGTCGGTTAACACTCAAGATTCACATCTTAATGTTATAAATCCACGATTATACTGAAAAGTCTTTGTGGTCTTCTGAATTTATTATTCAAAACTGTCATACATCATCACCTTGATTTTTTTTCCTGTCATCAACAATTATTTGCAATATTTGCCCTTAGGTAAGGTGCAAGTCCCCTCGCCCTTGGTATAGATACAGTCCTGCTGACCCTCTTTCCCATGATATAGATGTTTCGGTGATCACAGGATAATAAATATTAAAAAGGCTAATAATTACACTAATTTTTACCTATTTCGTAAATTCCAGTCGTTATACTTTCGCAGACATTAGCATAATTGATGTAATTAAAATTATTTATTTGCCAACAGCTTAAAACCACAACAAAATGTGCATTGGTTATATTTTCCGGAGTCTTCTTCAACCTAATTAACCTAAATCAGTTTAATTATGCTCTTGACTATGCTTTAACTCTCAGCTTAGTCCCTTTAAAGCTTTCACACACAGCTCTGTTTTTAATAAAAATAATTATTGAGGTTGGAGTAATCTGAACGAGTGTCAGTGAAAGTGGCTTATGTCCATAGCCTTTAATTAGCGTACTGTTTCTATTTGAGTTATTTTATAACTATCTGAAAAGTTTGTTTTTCTTTATTGCGTTTTTTTTTTATTGGTGATGTTCGTGTGATCATCTTGGAGGGTTTGTTTAATATAGTTTAAGTAATGATATGGTTTATTCCTCGTCTTCTTGGTTCTTCTCTTTTGTCATTCATTCATTTCATTTTGCTGGTTCTTATCTTTCTTTTCATTTTGTTGTCCCTTAGCTTCCATTTATTGTAATTATTCCATCTCTTCCTTATATTGTTCCTCCTCATTTCCTGTTTGTTTCCACTTTTCCTCAATTTGCTGTTCTTCGTCTGTATTTCATAGATCCAAATCATCACTTCACTTTTTTCTCTATACCACTCTTTCTCATTCTTTGTTGTTCCCAATTTTCGTTTACAGTTTCTGCTCTTCCATTCAATGTTCTTCATTGTGCTTATATTGTTCAACCTCTTCCATTATTCACATCAATCTCCTGTATTCTTTTCCCTTTTTTCGCGGTTCAGAGGCTTTTTCAGGCTTAATCCCACGCTCACTCCACTGGCCGATGGACAAGGAACGGAATAACTTGTTCAGACGTGCTGTTCCTCTCGCTTTGAACGTGGCTGTCATTATCACACAGTTTACCAGTAGGGTAAACCCTATTCTCCAGTAGGGTACACCTGTCTCACGACGTTCTTCACGTTATTAAATACATGAATGAATATAATAATAACATTAGGAATATTAAATTTGGGTGATCTGGCTATGAATAACTCATGCACGCTACAATGTTTATAATTTTGATATTAATAAGCACAAATCAGCGACCTTTCACGCTCACAATATTCGGTTTAATATTTAATTATATTTTGGTATTATACAGCATATGTAACTTTAGAGAATTTTTCTTATTTCAAGCTGTACTGGGCGGGGCCGTGCTTGGAATTCCTGACCTTTTTGTGTGCTGAAACTGGTGTCTTTTTTTACGTTCTTGTTTGCTGATTGAGACCGGGTTTTTTTTACTTTCTTTTGTGTTGGATGATTTTTTTTCTGACGTTCTTGTGTGGTGATTGAAACCATTTTCTTGTGAGCTGATAGCAACAGTCTTCTGACGTTTTTGTGTACCAATAGAAACGTTTTCCTTGACGTTTTTGTGTGCCAATAGATACGTTTTCCTGACGTTTTTGTGTGTCAATAGAAACGTTTTCCTTGACGTTTTTGTGTGCCAACAGAAACGTTTTCCTGACGTTTTTGTGTGCCAACAAAAACGTTTTCCTGAAGTTGTGTATGCTGACAAAACCGGTTGGTGCATCCCGCGACAATTGTGCCGGTGTGATCAAATAACAGACCACTGGGACACATCCTCACAAAGGCACATCAAGTAACCTCAAAGTGTAACTCTGCGTTACATACCAGTTATAACTTAAGACGATCAGCAATCCACGAGTTGTAAGGTAAATTATATCAGACAGAACCATAAAAAAAATGTTTTACGTGAAAAGGAAATACGGAAGAGACGTTGGTAAAGTAGGAGATGGGGAAAAATGGTTGGTCATAGTTTGGTATAAAAGCAGGAAAGTGTGTAGGGGCGATGGGGAGAAAGGGGGGGAAGTGAGGAGGTAGAGGAGAGAGCAGGATACTCTACTTAGGGGTTACGCTGAAGTGGTTCCAAGGATCAATATCTCCCACTCTCCGGTCTCTGACCAGTTCTTTTAGCTAGTGGTGTGGTCAAATAGGCTGTAAGACGCCGCGGCTCTCAGTCTTGACATATAAATTACAGGCAAGTTAACAAACATCTCCTCTCATGGTAGGACCCCTTAAAGAAAAAAGTTTTAAATTGATTCTGACAGCAAAATTCATCATAAATTTGGTAACAGGGGAATTTCCTCATGAATTTAATCTTTTTATTATTAATGTTTCTCAATTGTCATATAGGGCTAGAAACTAAGAGGTACTCTCAGACCACTTGGTAGGGTGAGGCTCTGGTCTGGCCTGCTTGTTGAGCATGATCTCATGAGATCTGTTTGATCCTCTGAAAGGTGTGATCACCTTAAGCAGTTATTCATTACGTAAAGGAAACTTCAATTGATAATCCACACACCTGACCTGTCTTACATATTCAAAGAAAAACTGAGATATCTTATCCTATGCACAGTTTCACACTGTGTGTTGGAGGGGGGAGGCGGGAGGGGGGAGGGGGGGGGAGGAGGGAGGGGGGAGGGGGTGGTATTGCATGTTTTGGTTTGTAAGTCAATTTTCAACATTTTCAAGATTTTTGTATTAATTTTTTCATATATTTTTCCTCCCAAAATTTCTTATTATTCTTTCTCCTCAATTTTTTTATTATTATCCAAAAACCTTTTATTCTCCCATAATATATTATTATCTCCAATAGTCTTTTTATGAAAAAAAAACATTATTTTTTTAACTTATTCTTGCTTTGCCTTATTCTCAAAAAATGTATTAATCTCTCATACTTATTTTGCCTGCTTTCTTTCTGAGCTTGGGGCAACCATGCGGAAATTTAAATTCAAGTTATTAGTGTCATTTAAAGGCCAATTACAAATATTCCTTAAAAAAAACTTTTGGCTTGGATGTGTGATGCTCTAGATACCTGTGAACCAATCCCCAAATTATCAATGTCACATATTCTTAAAGTCCTTAACACTATATCTGTACCACATATATAGTTCCTATAACATAGCAATCTATATAAATAAAAATGGGAATGTTCGATTGTGCATGACCGCTAATCTCCGAAAGTTCTTCACGGATTGCTTTGAAATTTTCACACAACGTTCCATTTGCATCCGAGCAGGTTTTCATATACATACTATATAGATGTCACGTCTGTAACGGTAAAATACATGCTTTTTCTGAAAAACTGTGTTTTTCATGTGAGGGAAATCTTCGAAACCTCTTTACCGATTGCTTTGAAATGTTGACACAAGGTTGCATTCTAATAGGCGCATCTTTTTATATATCTACTATATACATGCCTCACTTGTGACAGGAAAAACCTGCTTTTTTTCAAAAAACAGCGCCAACTGTTGGACGTAAGAGCAACACACTGTAATCTCCGAAAGTTCTTCACCGATTGCTTTGAAATTTTAACACAATGTTGCATTCGAATAGGCGCGTCTTTTTATATACCTACTATATAGATGCCACCCCTGTGACAGGTAAAAACATGAGTTTTTGAAATACAGCGCCATCTGTTGCACATAATAGCAACATGCACGCTATACTAAATATGTCACGAATTCCATTTCAATGTTTCCGATTGCATTGATAAATTTTATTTTCATAGGTTTTGATTTATTTTATTTTTATTTTATTATTTTGTGTGACATTGTGTTGGAATTGAGCTGTGTTGTTTACACAGCTCATTTTATTCCGTTCATTTCGTAAGCATAAGTATAGATGCCACACCTGTGACAGGTAAAACTATGCTTTTCTTGAAAAACAATGCCATCTGTTGCCTGTAAGAGCAACACACATGCTACATTAAATATGTTACAATTCCATTTCAATGTTTCCGATTGCAATGATAAATTGAATTTTCATAGATTTTGATTTATATTCATTTTGATTTAATTATTTTGTGTGAAATGCATTGGAATTGAGCTGTGTTGTTTACCATACCGTTCATTTCGTGAGTATAGTTTATTTTTTTTATTTTTCTTATTTTCATTTCATTTTTTAATTGTTTTTCTTATATTTCAGTGATGGGAACATCAGATCACTTGATGTTTCCAATTTTCTGATGGGAACATCAAACCATTTGGAAAGGCATCAGACGAGGGAGTGGGGAATGGTAGGGATGACGAGGGGACGGAAGTGAGAGATGGTGGGGAAGACGAGAGGACAGGGGAGTTTGGAATGGTGGGGACGAGGGGACGGGGGAATGGAGAATGGTGGGGAGGACAAAGGGACCGGAGAGTGGGGCATGGTGGGAAGGAAGAGGCGATGGTGGACTGGGGAATGGTGGGAAGGACGAGGGGACAGGGAAGGTTGCTGGGGCTCAGCAACGCACGTCCACAGCAACGCGTGGCCGGGAACTGCTAGTAAAATATATAATAGTTATTTTTATTCCTTTACTTAGCAGATTAAAAGCATCGTCTATGATGAAAGGTTATAAGATACATCTCTTCGTTCTCTTGTTTTCTTTTCATCCTCTTCCTTCTGCTATTCCTCTACCATCTTCTCTTCTTCCATCCTCCCTCTTCTTCCCCTTTCTCTTTCTTCTACCTTAACCTGTTCCCTCCTCTTCCACCTCTTCTCCACTTCCTACTCTCCCTTATTTTTCCTCCTTCTCCTACTCCTCCTTTTCCTCCTTCTCCATCTGTTCCTCCTTTTTCCTTCTCTCTCCTCCTCCTCCTCCTTCTCCAGGTTCTTGTAGCTGACTAGAGAGACCAACTCCCATTATGCTAAGCGCTTTACTCCCCAAACGCTTGATATTATACCCGACGACATGGAATGGGTCAACTCGAAGGTGAGCAGAAATGGATGGAATGGAAGAATGTGTGCGTGTGACGATGGGAAGGAGGAGGTCGTAGAGGAGACAGAAGAGGTGGAGGAAAGGAGGGAAGAGGCGGAGAAGAAAAGTTGAAGAAATGAGAGTTTGAAGAATAGAATGGGGGAAGAGGAGAGGAAGGAGGTTCATAGACAAGAAATGAGGAAATATAGAGAAGTGGAAAAAATAAGATGAGAGGATAAAGATGGAAATAGTTGAAACTGGAGGTACAAAAAGTGGAATGGAAGACGTTGATAAAATGGGAAGAAGGGTGAAAGGACAGGAGGAGACACGGACAATGGCAGATGATGAACAAGAAATATATGTAAGAGCTAATGTTAAAGAAAATTTCAACAGACAGACGGTGTGAATAGAATAATAGAACAAAGCGAGACTTTGAACAATGACGAGGATTCGAACCTGCGTCCGAGAGCATCCCAGACGCTGCCTTAATCGACTGACGCAGGTTCGAATCCTCGTCATTGTTGATTTGATGCATCACGCAATTATGATTTCTGTGTCTAAAGCAAGACTTTAAGAGTGGAGGCAGGGAGGGAATTATCAGGGGAAAGCGCCAAGCCATTACGACTATATAGCAGTGGGAAGGGGTCAGGATAAGGATTTGGGATGGGACGTGGGGAAATTAAAGGTTCCCAACCACATGGACGGTCGGGGATTGAACGTCGACCTGCATAAAGTGAGACAGTCGCTCTACCGTCCAGCCCAAGTGGTTGGGACGGTAGATTTCCCACTGGATTTCACTGAGATACAACTAATCACTTGAAGTTAATTCTCTTTAAACGTGGAGACTTAACTTCAAGTAGTTCATTACACCTCAGTGAAATCCAGTTTACAATGCCACCTGAACGGAGTCATTTTGCCTGAGGACAGTAATCACGACACAAGAGAGGGCATGTCTAAAAGGCTTGCCATTTAGAGCAGAGCCAAACGTCGACTCTAACACGTGCCTCTGCAAGCAACTGATGGGCTATGTACCTCTTCAGGTGGAATGTGGGGCGCCTCTATATATATTTTCTTTGATACAAATTTCCAAAATACGACGGTTGTGACATGTATGCAAATTGCTTGACACTTGAGCTTCCTTCAGCCGCCTCGTAAAGACGAGTTATGGCTTGAGTAGAGCGCGCCTTAGGACAACTTTCTCTGCTTATATACACAGCTGGATATCCAAGCACAATTGCGAGTTGACAAGTATATATGCAATTTCTCTCTCTCTCTCTCTCTCTCTCTCTCTCTCTCTCTCTCTCTCTCTCTCTCTCTCTCTCTCTCTCTCTCTCTCTCTCTCTCTCTCTCTCTCTCTGTCTCTCTCTCTCTCTCTCTCTCTCTCTCTCTCTCTCTCTCTCTCTCTCTCTCTCTCTCTCTCTCTCTCTCTCTCTCTCTCTCTCTCTCTCTCCTTTGCTTCACCCTCTCCCCACTACTATCCAATCCAATCTCTTCCTTTACTCCCATAAATTTCCCACCATTCCAACCTCACCTCCCCTCTACCCTTACCTGCCGCTGCCCATTCGTTCCCCTCCTTCATTTATCTCCCATTACCCGTCTACCCTTCTTAGACTCGCCCACCCCCATTTTGTTTGCGTTCAAACTGCAATTACGAAATGCTTTTGGAAACAAAAACATTACCAGCACGCAGGCACAGCCAGACCTCACTGAGCTTTTGTTTTGGTCTACGAGTTATGAATGCTCATTAACCTAACTATATTTTGTATATTTTGTTCATGTTTTCTGTTGTGAATTTAGCATTTAGACGCTTATTGAACTGCTTGGTGAACGTTAGCAGGGGGGGTTAAACAGCTTGGTGAACGTTAGCAGGGGGTTAAACAGCTTGGTGAACGTTAGCAGGGGGTTAAACAGCTTGGTGAACGTTAGTAGTGGTTTAAACAGCTTGGTGAACGTTAGCAGTGGTTTAAAAAGCTTGGTGAACGTTAGCAGGGGGTTAAACAGCTTGGTGAACGTTAGTAATGGGTTAAACAGCTTGGTGAACGTTAGTAGTGGGTTAAACAGCTTGGTGAACGTTAGCAGTGGGTTAAACAGCTTGGTGAACGTTAGCAGGGGGTTAAACAGCTTGGTGAACGTTAGCAAGGGGTTAAACAGCTTGGTGAACGTTAGTAGTGGGTTAAACAGCTTGGTGAACGTTAGCAGTGGGTTAAACAGCTTGGTGAACGTTAGTAGTGAGTTAAACAGCTTGGTGAACGTTAGCAGGGGGGTTAAACAGCTTGGTGAACGTCAGAAGTGGGTTAAACAGCCTGGTGAACGTTAGCAGTGGGTTAAACAGCTTGGTGAACGTTAGTAGTGGGTTAAACAGCTTGGTGAACGTTAGCAGGGGGATTAAACAGCTTGGTGAACGTCAGAAGTGGGTTAAACAGCCTGGTGAACGTTAGCAGTGGGTTAAACAGCTTGGTGAACGTTAGTAGTGGGTTAAACAGCTTGGTGAACGTTAGCAGGGGGATTAAACAGCTTGGTGAACGTTAGCAGTGGGTTAAACAGCTTGGTGAACGTTAGTAGTGGTTAAACAGCTTGGTGAACGTTAGTAGTGGGTTAAACAGCTTTGTGAACGTTAGCAGTGGGTTAAACAGCTTGGTGAACGTTAGCAGTGGGTTAAACAGCTTGGTGAACGTTAGTAGTGGTTAAACAGCTTGGTGAACGTTAGCAGTGGGTTAAACAGCTTGGTGAACGTAAGGGCTTCTGAACCAGACCAGGAATGCTTAAGTCTCGGCTATTTTTCATTGGTGCGAGAAAAATGGACGAGGGTACTGAACTGCTTATTACTTTTCGAGTACTTATACCTGAAAGTTCGTATCTAACAGGGTTTTTCAGGAACGAGCTTTAGCTCCTGGGCCTCGCTCTCTAGTAGTAATGTACGTAGCTCTTGGCCTTGTTGCCGCCCCTGAACCTTATCACACGTTGATGTATCTGTGGTAATGCTTCTCCACACCAAACCTGTCTCCTGAAGCCCACATAAAAAGAATAAAATCTGCGGCATATGCGAGGCTGGCTAACATCAGAACTGCCTTCAGGAACCTGTCATTCAGAATCTTGTATACCACAAGGTTCTGAATGATTCTGAACCTTGTAAGACCAATCCTGGAATATGCGGCCCCCGCATGGAGCCCGTACCTTGTCAAGCACAAGACGAAGCTGGAAAAAGTTCAGAGGTATGCCACTAGGCTAGTCCCAGAACTAAGAGGCATGAGTTACGAGGAAAGGCTGCGTGAGTTGCACCTCACGACACTGGAAGACAGAGGAGTAAGGGGAGACATGATCACTACTTACAAAATTTTAAGAGGAATTGACGGGGTAGATAGAAATAAACTGTTTAGCACAAGTGGTACGCGAACAAGGGGACACAGGTGGAAACTGAGTACCCAAATGAGCCACAGGGACGTTAGAAAGAACTTTTTCAGTGTCAGAGTAGTTAACAGATGGAATGCATTAGGCAGTGATGTGGTGGAGGCTGACTCCATACACAGTTTCAAATGTAGATATGATAGAGCCCAGTAGGCTCAGGAACCTGTACATCAGTTAAATGACAGTTGAGAGGCGAGACCAAAGAGTCAGAGCTCAACCCCCGCAAGCACAATTAGGTGAGTACACACAAAAAAAATGATACATTATTGTCGGGCATTAAGCAGTTTATTTATGGGAATTTAGTAGTTTAATTTTGGGCGTTTAGTATTTTTTTTAGTACAGTAGTTGATTTATTTTCTACTTGTACTATTTATTTTTTTCTTATAATTATTTTTTCTGATTTAGAATTTTTAATTTGGAGATTTTAAATTATTTAGTTAGACCATTCTGAGTTTTGTCTTCGAGGTTTTCATTTTGGTAATTTACAGTTTTTGCTGGGCGATTTGGGTCAGAAATGGGAAGCCAACTAAAACCCAATGTAATCAGGATTAGGAAGCCAGCCAGGGACATGGAAATCAGAAAGGATATGACATTTAGCAATTAGGAAGGATGGGATACGTTGAAGTATGCAGATGTAGGGATGACAGGAAATTGTGAGAGAAGGATTGAGAATTGAGGAAAATTTAACTAGGCACGTAGAAGATTGTAATCAGGATTGCGGAAGTGATAAATTAAGAATGGAAATAAGGAAATCTGGAAAGAAAAATAGGGGATGAGACAAAGGTGAAAACTGGTGTAAGGAAATAAATGCGCAGTGGGAGAGTAAATAAATAACGAAAGGAGAAGTGAGAATTTCGAAGGATTAGCAATGAGGATAAATGAAGTGATAGGGAAAACAAGAGAGGGGATTGGGAAGAAAAAAATAAAGATGAGAAGTAAGTGAAGAAAGAAATAAAGGAGAAACCAGAGGGTAAAGCAGAAGAGGAAGTAGAGAATAGAGAGAAGATGATAGTAGGAGATGGAGGATAAGATAAAGGATGGGGGAGAGGGTCGAGAGAAAGGTTAAGAGAGAGATGGTGTAAGAGGAGGAGTAGGAAAAGATAATTTTCTCCATACGTCAGAGAAACAGAGGTTTTCAATTACTGTGTCACAGAACAGCTCCCGAGCCTCCACAGTAGGGGTGTGCACACAGCTCTCAGTCCCTCGATATATTTCATACCTCTTTGTAAAAACTCACTTCGGTAATATTTATCGACTTCCTGTGAGGTTAATGGGACTTAATGTTAAAATTTTTGTTAAACAATGATTTGTTTGTTGTTATTCGTGTCTCTGCTTCCCCTCTCTTCCTGCCCCAAACTCTCTTCCTGTTTTCTGTAAATTGTAGGTATGTAATAAAAAAATAGGAAAAAAATAGGAGTGGTAGAAGAGGATATTAAAGTGTTCAGTGAGAATCCACAAGGTCTTCAATGAATACTCTTTATTTTCTTCTTCGAGGCTATGAGTCCCTAGAATTACACCATTCAGGTATCCCTATATATATATATATATATATATATATATATATATATATATATATATATATATATGCAAACAAGCCTGAATGGTCCCCAGGACTATATACAACTGAAAACTCACACCCCAGAAGTGACTCGAACCCATACTCCCACAACTGGTATGTACAGGGACGCCTTAATCCGCTTGACCATCACGACCGGACAAAAGGAAGTGATAGCCGAGGCTATATGAACCACTTCCCCGCCGGCACTCGGATGGTAATCTTGGGCATAGCATTTTATCAAATCACCTCATTCTTTGGGGCACACGTGAGGAACACAAATGCAAACAAGCCTGAATGGTCCCCAGGACTATATACAACTGAAAACTCACACCCCAGAAGTGACTCGAACCCATACTCCCACAACTGGTATGTACAGGGACGCCTTAATCCGCTTGACCATCACGACCGGACAAAAGGAAGTGATAGCCGAGGCTATATGAACCACTTCCCCGCCGGCACTCGGATGGTAATCTTGGGCATAGCATTTTATCAAATCACCTCATTCTTTGGGGCACACGTGAGGAACACAAATGCAAACAAGCCTGAATGGTCCCCAGGACTATATACAACTGAAAACTCACACCCCAGAAGTGACTCGAACCCATACTCCCACAACTGGTATGTACAGGGACGCCTTAATCCGCTTGACCATCACGACCGGACAAAAGGAAGTGATAGCCGAGGCTATATGAACCACTTCCCCGCCGGCACTCGGATGGTAATCTTGGGCATAGCATTTTATCAAATCACCTCATTCTTTGGGGCACACGTGAGGAACACAAATGCAAACAAGCCTGAATGGTCCCCAGGACTATATACAACTGAAAACTCACACCCCAGAAGTGACTCGAACCCATACTCCCACAACTGGTATGTACAGGGACGCCTTAATCCGCTTGACCATCACGACCGGACAAAAGGAAGTGATAGCCGAGGCTATATGAACCACTTCCCCGCCGGCACTCGGATGGTAATCTTGGGCATAGCATTTTATCAAATCACCTCATTCTTTGGGGCACACGTGAGGAACACAAATGCAAACAAGCCTGAATGGTCCCCAGGACTATATACAACTGAAAACTCACACCCCAGAAGTGACTCGAACCCATACTCCCACAACTGGTATGTACAGGGACGCCTTAATCCGCTTGACCATCACGACCGGACAAAAGGAAGTGATAGCCGAGGCTATATGAACCACTTCCCCGCCGGCACTCGGATGGTAATCTTGGGCATAGCATTTTATCAAATCACCTCATTCTTTGGGGCACACGTGAGGAACACAAATGCAAACAAGCCTGAATGGTCCCCAGGACTATATACAACTGAAAACTCACACCCCAGAAGTGACTCGAACCCATACTCCCACAACTGGTATGTACAGGGACGCCTTAATCCGCTTGACCATCACGACCGGACAAAAGGAAGTGATAGCCGAGGCTATATGAACCACTTCCCCGCCGGCACTCGGATGGTAATCTTGGGCATAGCATTTTATCAAATCACCTCATTCTTTGGGGCACACGTGAGGAACACAAATGCAAACAAGCCTGAATGGTCCCCAGGACTATATACAACTGAAAACTCACACCCCAGAAGTGACTCGAACCCATACTCCCACAACTGGTATGTACAGGGACGCCTTAATCCGCTTGACCATCACGACCGGACAAAAGGAAGTGATAGCCGAGGCTATATGAACCACTTCCCCGCCGGCACTCGGATGGTAATCTTGGGCATAGCATTTTATCAAATCACCTCATTCTTTGGGGCACACGTGAGGAACACAAATGCAAACAAGCCTGAATGATTAAGCCCAAGATTACCATCCGAGTGCCGGCGGGGAAGTGGTTCATATAGCCTCGGCTATCACTTCCTTTTGTCCGGTCGTGATGGTCAAGCGGATTAAGGCGTCCCTGTACATACCAGTTGTGGGAGTATGGGTTCGAGTCACTTCTGGGGTGTGTGTTTTCAGTTGTATATAGTCCTGGGGACCATTCAGGCTTGTTTGCATTTGTGTTCCTCACGTGTGCCCCAAAGAATGAGGTGATTTGATAAAATGCTATGCCCAAGATTACCATCCGAGTGCCGGCGGGGAAGTGGTTCATATAGCCTCGGCTATCACTTCCTTTTGTCCGGTCGTGATGGTCAAGCGGATTAAGGCGTCCCTGTACATACCAGTTGTGGGAGTATGGGTTCGAGTCACTTCTGGGGTGTGAGTTTTCAGTTGTATATAGTCCTGGGGACCATTCAGGCTTGTTTGCATTTGTGTTCCTCACGTGTGCCCCAAAGAATGAGGTGATTTGATAAAATGCTATGCCCAAGATTACCATCCGAGTGCCGGCGGGGAAGTGGTTCATATAGCCTCGGCTATCACTTCCTTTTGTCCGGTCGTGATGGTCAAGCGGATTAAGGCGTCCCTGTACATACCAGTTGTGGGAGTATGGGTTCGAGTCACTTCTGGGGTGTGAGTTTTCAGTTGTATATAGTCCTGGGGACCATTCAGGCTTGTTTGCATTTGTGTTCCTCACGTGTGCCCCAAAGAATGAGGTGATTTGATAAAATGCTATGCCCAAGATTACCATCCGAGTGCCGGCGGGGAAGTGGTTCATATAGCCTCGGCTATCACTTCCTTTTGTCCGGTCGTGATGGTCAAGCGGATTAAGGCGTCCCTGTACATACCAGTTGTGGGAGTATGGGTTCGAGTCACTTCTGGGGTGTGAGTTTTCAGTTGTATATAGTCCTGGGGACCATTCAGGCTTGTTTGCATTTGTGTTCCTCACGTGTGCCCCAAAGAATGAGGTGATTTGATAAAATGCTATGCCCAAGATTACCATCCGAGTGCCGGCGGGGAAGTGGTTCATATAGCCTCGGCTATCACTTCCTTTTGTCCGGTCGTGATGGTCAAGCGGATTAAGGCGTCCCTGTACATACCAGTTGTGGGAGTATGGGTTCGAGTCACTTCTGGGGTGTGAGTTTTCAGTTGTATATAGTCCTGGGGACCATTCAGGCTTGTTTGCATTTGTGTTCCTCACGTGTGCCCCAAAGAATGAGGTGATTTGATAAAATGCTATGCCCAAGATTACCATCCGAGTGCCGGCGGGGAAGTGGTTCATATAGCCTCGGCTATCACTTCCTTTTGTCCGGTCGTGATGGTCAAGCGGATTAAGGCGTCCCTGTACATACCAGTTGTGGGAGTATGGGTTCGAGTCACTTCTGGGGTGTGAGTTTTCAGTTGTATATAGTCCTGGGGACCATTCAGGCTTGTTTGCATTTGTGTTCCTCACGTGTGCCCCAAAGAATGAGGTGATTTGATAAAATGCTATGCCCAAGATTACCATCCGAGTGCCGGCGGGGAAGTGGTTCATATAGCCTCGGCTATCACTTCCTTTTGTCCGGTCGTGATGGTCAAGCGGATTAAGGCGTCCCTGTACATACCAGTTGTGGGAGTATGGGTTCGAGTCACTTCTGGGGTGTGAGTTTTCAGTTGTATATAGTCCTGGGGACCATTCAGGCTTGTTTGCATTTGTGTTCCTCACGTGTGCCCCAAAGAATGAGGTGATTTGATAAAATGCTATGCCCAAGATTACCATCCGAGTGCCGGCGGGGAAGTGGTTCATATAGCCTCGGCTATCACTTCCTTTTGTCCGGTCGTGATGGTCAAGCGGATTAAGGCGTCCCTGTACATACCAGTTGTGGGAGTATGGGTTCGA
The DNA here is from genome assembly GCF_040958095.1 of Procambarus clarkii. Classification (NCBI taxonomy): domain Eukaryota; kingdom Metazoa; phylum Arthropoda; class Malacostraca; order Decapoda; family Cambaridae; genus Procambarus; species Procambarus clarkii. The sequence continues at coordinate 37,383,180 of NC_091154.1, read as the reverse complement.
GTCACTTCTGGGGTGTGAGTTTTCAGTTGTATATAGTCCTGGGGACCATTCAGGCTTGTTTGCATTTGTGTTCCTCACGTGTGCCCCAAAGAATGAGGTGATTTGATAAAATGCTATGCCCAAGATTACCATCCGAGTGCCGGCGGGGAAGTGGTTCATATAGCCTCGGCTATCACTTCCTTTTGTCCGGTCGTGATGGTCAAGCGGATTAAGGCGTCCCTGTACATACCAGTTGTGGGAGTATGGGTTCGAGTCACTTCTGGGGTGTGAGTTTTCAGTTGTATATAGTCCTGGGGACCATTCAGGCTTGTTTGCATTTGTGTTCCTCACGTGTGCCCCAAAGAATGAGGTGATTTGATAAAATGCTATGCCCAAGATTACCATCCGAGTGCCGGCGGGGAAGTGGTTCATATAGCCTCGGCTATCACTTCCTTTTGTCCGGTCGTGATGGTCAAGCGGATTAAGGCGTCCCTGTACATACCAGTTGTGGGAGTATGGGTTCGAGTCACTTCTGGGGTGTGAGTTTTCAGTTGTATATAGTCCTGGGGACCATTCAGGCTTGTTTGCATTTGTGTTCCTCACGTGTGCCCCAAAGAATGAGGTGATTTGATAAAATGCTATGCCCAAGATTACCATCCGAGTGCCGGCGGGGAAGTGGTTCATATAGCCTCGGCTATCACTTCCTTTTGTCCGGTCGTGATGGTCAAGCGGATTAAGGCGTCCCTGTACATACCAGTTGTGGGAGTATGGGTTCGAGTCACTTCTGGGGTGTGAGTTTTCAGTTGTATATAGTCCTGGGGACCATTCAGGCTTGTTTGCATTTGTGTTCCTCACGTGTGCCCCAAAGAATGAGGTGATTTGATAAAATGCTATGCCCAAGATTACCATCCGAGTGCCGGCGGGGAAGTGGTTCATATAGCCTCGGCTATCACTTCCTTTTGTCCGGTCGTGATGGTCAAGCGGATTAAGGCGTCCCTGTACATACCAGTTGTGGGAGTATGGGTTCGAGTCACTTCTGGGGTGTGAGTTTTCAGTTGTATATAGTCCTGGGGACCATTCAGGCTTGTTTGCATTTGTGTTCCTCACGTGTGCCCCAAAGAATGAGGTGATTTGATAAAATGCTATGCCCAAGATTACCATCCGAGTGCCGGCGGGGAAGTGGTTCATATAGCCTCGGCTATCACTTCCTTTTGTCCGGTCGTGATGGTCAAGCGGATTAAGGCGTCCCTGTACATACCAGTTGTGGGAGTATGGGTTCGAGTCACTTCTGGGGTGTGAGTTTTCAGTTATATATATATATATATATATATATATATATATATATATATATATATATATATATATATATATATATATATATATATATATATATATGTCGTACCTAGTAGCCAGAACGCACTTCTCAGCCTACTATGCAAGGCCTGATTTGCCTAATAAGCCAAGTTTTCACGAATTAATGTTTTTTCGACTACCTAACCTACCTAACCTAACCTAACCTAACTTTTTCTGCTACCTAACCGAACCTAACCTATAAAGATAAGTTAGGTTATGTTAGGTAGGGTTGGGTTAGGTTTGGTCATATATCTACGTTAATTTTAACTCCAGTAAAAAAAAATTGACCTCATACATAATGAAATGGGTAGCTTTATCATTTCATAAGAAAAAAATTAGAGAAAATATATTAATTCAAGAAAACTTGGCTTATTAGGCAAATCAGGCCTTGCATAGTAGGCTGAGAAGTGCGTTCTGGCTACTAGGTACGATATATATATATATATATATATATATATATATGTGTGTGTGTGTGTGTGTGTGTGTGTGTGTGTGTGTGTGTGTGTGTGTGTGTGTGTGTGTGTGTGAACAAGCCTGAATGGTCCCCAGGACTATATGCGACTGAAAACTCACACCCCAGAAAATATATATATATATATATATATATATATATATATATATATATATATATATATATATATATATATATATATATATATATATAAAGATCAGACCCCAACATCAAACGGTGGTCCTGATAACGTGAGCGCCTAGGCAGTTCAATCTAGGATAAACAGCTCATTAATTGGATTATCATTGAGCACTACGCCAGTGTGTAATGGGATTTAGAACATTCAGTAGTTCTCGATACACGTTCGAGTTTTCCTGGTTCTTACCTAGCGGCGTCTGCGTGGGGTGAGATCCAGCTCTTGAGCTCCGCCTTATTGCTATTGCACCTGCAGGTGGATTTTTGTCTTCACGAGTTTTAATTTCTCTGTCATTCTTGCTCTTAAAGTTTTGAATGGTGGTGGCTTCCAGCACTTCTGTTTCACGTTTATTCCACTTGTTTTACTACTCTCACTGCATAGGGGTATATTTATCTGGCTCGTCTGTCTTTTCAACTGGAGTCTGTGGCTTCACTTGTAGAATACCGCCACTATCCAATTTTCTTATTTCGTTTTGTATTCTGTAGTATTATGTATGTATGTATGCATGTATACTCGCCAAGTTGTACCCACCTAGTTGTGCTTGCGGGGGTTGAGCTCTGGCTCTTTGGTCCTGCCTCTCAACTGTCAATCAACTGGTCTACAGATTCCTGAGCCTACTGGGCTCTATCATATCTACATTTGAAATTGTGTATGGAGTCAGCCTCCACCACATCACTGCCTAATGCATTCCATCTGTTAACTAGTCTGCCGCTGAAAAAGTTCTTTCTTACGTCCCTGTGGCTCATTTGGGTAATCAGTTTCCACCTGTGTCCCCTTGTTCGCGTACCTCTTCGTGTTAAACAATTTATCTTTTTCTATCCTGTCGATTTTTCTAAGAATTTTGTATGTCGTGATCATGTCTCCTCGAGCTCTCCTGTCTTCCAGCGACGTGAGGTACATTTCGCGCAGTCTTTCCTCGTAACTCATGCCTCTTAGTTCTGAGACTAGCCTAGTGGCATACCTCTGAACTTTTCCCAGCTTAGTCCTGTGCTTGACAACGTACGGGATCTATACGGGGGCCGCATACTCCAAGACTGGTCTTACATATGTGGTATATAAGGTTCTCAAGGATTCTTTATACAGGGTTCTGGTAGGCAGTTCTGATGTTAGCCAGCCTCGCATACGCCGCTGATGTTATTCTTTTTATTCGGTCTTCAGGAGACAGGGTTGGCGTGATATCAACTCCCAGATCTTTCTCACTGTCCGATTTATGAAGTACTTCATTTCCCATTCGGTATCCTGTGTCTGGCCTCCTGTTTCCACCACCTAGTTTCATGATCTTGTATTTACTTGGGTTGAACTTTAGTAGCCATTTGTTTAGTAACATTTGTTGTGTGTGTATGTGTGTGTGTGTGTCTGTGTGTGTCTGTGTGTGTGTGTGTGTGTGTGTGTATGTGTGTGTGTGTGTGTGTGTGTGTGTGTGTGTGTGTGTGTGTGTGTTTGTGTTTGTACGTGTGTTCGTGCACACGGGCGCAAGTGTATGTGTACACACCTAGCTCTACTTACCTGAACGTGTCTATGCAGAGAGCTAGACCAGCTCTGGGAACCTCAGGGCTTTTTTATACTATCATTTGAGCACATGTATGGAGCCAGAACCTCCATCCCCCCCCCCCCCAAACGCCTCCTCTAGGTCTTTCGTGCTTTTATTTACGATATCTCGTTCTGTTCCTCTTCTCATGTTAAATAGTTTTCCCTACATATTTTCCATAATAATAGTACATAATTTCCCTACATATATTGTAACACTGACTGCCCTGTGTGCTCTGTCATGTCTCCTCTGGTTTATTTCTCTACTTATGGCACGTGTCTTATTTTTCTCTGTACAAATATGCCAATTTCTGGAATTAGCTTAATTGCAAATCAAGGAATCAATACAAAAACTTTGTTCATAAACATTTGTACATTATAATTCATTTAATTTACATAATTTCAATACATTATTCATTTATACAGGGAAAAGTAATAATGGCACCAAAATTCTGATCATTATAGAATTATATTAGACATTACAGAAAACAGCAATACTCATTATGACAATGAAATGAATAAATGAAAAAAAAGTGTGTATACAAAACTAAATATTAGAGATCTGGTGACATTTTTAGATAGCAAATATTCAGCCAATCCTCCTTTTTTTGGTAGTACTTATAGTAACGATGAGGACCATAGTATAATATATATAGTATATATATATATTAGTATATATTCCGACTTACAACGAAATTAGAAAGTATAAATCGGCACTATTGAGTTGGACAAACCGAAAAACTATTATTTACTTGTGTTACTTTAACTAAACTAACCTAACTTAACCTAACTTTCCTAGGCCTAATACACTATAATTGAGGCCTAATATAGTACATATGTGTGCTATACTAAGCCTAGGAATATTTAAGTTTGTTTTATAGCTTCATTTTTTTTTTTAAGAATTCCTTACTAGTCAGTAGATTACTGTCTAAAAGCTAAGTACGTACGAATTCGTGACTATTGACGATCGTACTAAGGTAGGATAGGTACTAAGGTACGATAGGTACGTACTAAGGTACGATAGGTACTAACTAAATAGGAGGATGGGATGAAATTATCTACTGGAATTCTGTATTTGGATCTTGAAAACATTTCCCACTGCTGCTCTGATATTTTTTTCAATGATACTCTGGCCTGATCACGTGATGTTGTACCGACATCTTCCCTGTCATGATTCACTGATTCAGGTGTGATTCACTCAGGTGTAATAGTCTGTGGATATTGATTCACTCTGATTCACGACAGATTTTCTCTGAGTGTAACAATTCACTCAGACCGTAGATAAACCTGTCTGGCCTCACAGGTTTATCTGAACACCTCATATTAGTTGGTTCATCATCATGATGTATGATGAATGATGCAGTTATACCCTCCTCTCTCTCTCTCCTTACCCTCGTTTCATCTCTTCATTATCACCTTCCTTATTTTCCCCTATTCATTATCGCCCCTTTCTGTCTCCCCACTGTTATCGCTTCCACCCGTCTCCCTTCATCCACTGTGTCTCCCACTCAATTATATATCCTCCCTCAGAGACAGGTCCGAGAATACCTGTGATCAAGTAACGTAATTTATAGGTGTGACTGAGAGTGGGTGTCAATTTGCCCATCAGGTGAGTGACAGCACGTCACTGCTTGCAGGCGAGAGTGATGCACGTCACTGCTTGCAGGCCAGTAGAGGAGGAGAACGGATCGAAAGCTGGCCTGAAAGCACGTTCTTGCAAACGCCCTGCCTCTCTCATCTCACGGGGCAATGAAGGGCAATTCATTACCTCGGACGGCTCCTCTGGAGATGATTTGATTTGCAAATCAATCAAATCTCCTGAATCAACTTCGCACGTGGAGTGCCCTTTGTTTCACGAATTCTCTCAGTTTTCAATTTTGGTAAATATTTACTCCCTCCCCTCACTCCCCCCCCCCCTTAGCACCCACTCCCCCCTTATCCATTAATTACAAGAACATGGTTCACTTTCGCGTGTGATTCTGGTGTTTGTTTTTTCCATTCATAATTGATATTAGACGCTGCGAGTTCTCGTTTGATTTTGCAATTCGGTTTTGCGAATTTGGTGATATTTCTTGCCTTTGTACTGGACGAGACTTACAATTGCCTCGTTCTGCTGTTTATATTTCCCTGTGACGACGATGCGTTGAGCAAATAACGAAATTGTTTATTTGGAATTTTTCAATTGTGAAGGTAAGTGCTTGAGGCCCGCGGCGTTATGACTATGACCCTTATGCATGGGGGGGTAATTGGGTGGTTATTTATGATAATGTTTACATTTGGAAAATGGGAATAGGGGGTAGAGGGGGATCCTCTGTGATTTTGGTGTGGGTGGGGAAGTTTGGTGTGTGCTTGTGAAGCACACGCACGCAAAGCACGCACGCACACACACACACACACACACACACACACACACACACACACACACACACACACACACACACACACACACACACACACACACACACACACAAACCCTCGTAAACCACGAAACCCCCTACGCAACACAACTAATAATTGTACCCAGCATCCCTCCACCAACTCATTCACCTGGCTATTACAATAACCCCAAATCCGACGCGGGGAAATCCGGGGCTTAAGGTCGTTGTTTCGCTGACCATCCTGCTAGTAATGCAGCCCCCCCCCCCCCTAATGGCCTTGTTTCCTGCCGGGGGTCGTTACTCGCGGCCTCTACAGTTCTCACGGCAGACAATGAGGGCCGACCCATGGAATGACCCACACCACCTACTAACTCTCTTTTCTAACACATTGCGCAACAATGGAAAGTAATTCACGAGACATTCACCGGTGTGAGCTTTCACTCTTGCTTTCAAGAGGAACAGGGAGGGAAAGTTAGGAAAGGGACAGAGAGGAAGGAACGTTGGGAGGGGTTTGCCGAAAGAGGGAAAGTTTTAAAGCAGGCAGAGAAGGGATTGACGGGAGGGAGGGAGGGGTTTAAAGGGAGGGAGGAAGGGGTTTAAAGAGAGGGAGGAAGGGGTTTAAAGAGAGGGAGTTAGAGGTTTACACTAGGAGGGAAAAAAAATTGTAAAGCAATAAATCTGAGAATAATGTGGGACCAGCTAGTCAAACGATGATGAAATCAAGGATCCATTGAAGGCACAAAGAGAGAGAAAGAGACAGACACACACACATACAGAGACAGACAAACAGACAGAAACAGAAGTATACAGACAGAAACAAACGCAAACAGCGAGGCATAGACAGTGTACCTTGCAGCCATCGACGTTGTTAAAGCATCAATCAAGAACTACATAGCTCAGCCAGGGGGCCTAGTGTGAGGGGGGCGCCGTGCCAGGGGGGCGCCGTGCCAGGGGGGCGCCGTGCCAGGGGGGGGCCTCGTGTCAGGGGGCCCTCGTGTCAGGGGGACCCCGTGCCAGGGAGGGCCTAGTGCCAGGGGGACTCGTGCTGTCCCTCAGCAAACAGGGGAAAGCAGCCATTGAAGAAGAGGAAGAGCAGTCGAAGAGGAACGAGGGAAATGAAAGAGCAAATGAAAATAAAAAAGTTTCAAGAGTAGGAAAAGATGAAAAACTAGGAATAAGAGAGGATGAATATGAGAGGGGAGAATGAACAATAAAGAATGGAGAAGGAAGGAAGGAAGGAAGTAGACTGGTGATAAGAAAGACAAGTTAAAGTACGTGAAGAATAAATAGCAAGGAAATTGGATCAGGAAAAGGAACAGAAGGAATAGGACGAGAAAGACGAGAAGTTGGAGATGGGGGGGGGGAAGAATGAGATGGAATATATGACAGTTGTTTAGAACAATAATAAAACATTATTAAGAAACACAAAAAGGGAAAAACTGGGGGCAAAATAATGACAAGACAGCTAGGTTGAAAGTTGTTCACCTTGTGATCAGCAAGAAGGTGTTCCTCTGATAATACATCGTCGGTCATGGTATACATAACATTATACATTATACGTGAAGATACATTCATACTACACACACACACACACACACACACACACACACACACACACACACACACACACACACACACACACACACACACACACACACACACACACACACACACGCGCGCAAAGGGCAAAGAGCTGTAGTAATTCCACCCATTCACACACACACACAGGAAGAGAGAGAGAACATCAACATGCTCTCCCTACCACCCTGACCAGGCTTCGTACATGAATCTTCACTATCTATTCGTACCCAATACACCCCCCCCCCCAACACACACACACACATTTCTCCAACGTACCTGACTTGCAGAGTTGTGCAACAAAGGAATATTTTGCAAGCTAATATAGCAGGTTTAAATCCCATACATACAAACCTCGAGAAATTTAGCTGGAAAAAATATATTGAAGGCATCCACGTAAACTAACCAAGTGTCCTGGGTTATCACTGGATAACCATTGTTATCATCAGTTACAGGTCGAGCTCATCATTGTCTCTCGTGTCAAGATGTCATGTTGCTTGTCCCTGCTGCATGTTGACACTTCTTAAGATTTTCATGTCCAGGTGTTAAAAATGGCCGGATGGTATGGCGAGAACCTTCAGTTTTGATATCTTGATCTTTATTTAAGTTAGCAGTAGAGCAGACTGTCTCTCTACTCTCTCAACAGATAACAAAAGACCTCTACCCATTGTCATGGGGTTCTGTTATTGATGTCTAACTTTCTAAAGTATTCCACCTACTTTCCCTACCTACTATTACATTATTACACCTACTAAAGTACCCTATCACCTCCCAAAGGCCCATCAAAACGCCACCCAACACAGTCCTCTATGCCCATTACCACTCACCCACTCAAAACTACCCACCAGACTAGTAATTGCTCCTTCACTCACACGCTCCGTAGCCCGAAATTACCCTCATTGCTAACCCCTATCACACTATCCCTCCCACCCTCATCTTTCAGAGTACTTTCCCTCACGTCTCACTCATCCACTCTCTCCATCCTCATCTCTCACAGCATCCCAGGCCCCCTCACCACAGTACATCTATCTCTTCCCTCATCACACAGCATCCCTTCTCTTCCCCCCTCACTCTCTCACAAGAGCACTCCCTTCGCCTCACAGCTCACTCATCATTACCACGAAGACAAATGAGGGTGCGACGTCCGGCCAGATAACTCAATTTACATTCTGCCGACAACCTCACCAGGAAACAATCTGCCCCAATATTCCTCCCTTGGGCACAATGTCTCGATTTATTCTGGGCGGAGAAGCGGAAACTTGTGCGAGAGGTGTGTGAGGCCGCAAAAAACATAGTTGGTGTGAGTTATATATGCGTGTTTGGGGAGAGAAGGGAGTGGTGGTGGTGGCCGGAGTGGGTGAAGGGTGGACTGTAACTTGGTTATGCTGTAGCCAGGTACATTGTATGCTGTAGCCAGGTACACTGTATGGTGTAGCCAGGTACATTGTATGGTGTAGCCAGGTACACTGTATGCTGTAGCCAGGTACATTGTATGCTGTAGCCAGGTACATTGTATGCTGTAGCCAGGTACATTGTATGCAGTAGCCAGGTACACTGTATGCTGTAGCCAGGTACATTGTATGCTGTAGCCAGGTACACTGTATGCTGTAGCCAGGTACATTGTATGCTGTAGCCAGGTACACTGTATGCTGTAGCCAGGTACACTGTATGCTGTAGCCAGGTACATTGTATGCTGTAGCCAGGTACACTGTATGCTGTAGCCAGGTACATTGTATGCTGTAGCCAGGTACATTGTATGGTATAGCCAGGTACACTGTATACTGTAGCCAGGTACACTGTATGCTGTAGCCAGGTACATTGTATGCTGTAACCAGGTACACTGTATGCTGTAGCCAGGTACATTGTATGCTGTAGCCAGGTACACTGTATGCTGTAGCCAGGTACATTGTATGCTGTAGCCAGGTACACTGTATGCTGTAGCCAGATACATTGTATGCTGTTGCCAGGTTCAGAGACGTACCATAGAAGTGTCAATTGTATCCAAGATTAAAGGAGCCCTTAAGTCACAGATGTAATTTATAAGTCACTTGAGCAGCAGAAACGCAGACCTTAACCAGGTTCATCTAACACCCAAGTATTCAATTACGAAACCTGTACATCTTTCCTAAATCACGGCGGCTTTGTTTCCATTTATTTGATGAGCTCCGAAGCACTACGCGGGTTTCTATGACAATAATACCCTTGAGTTGCGAAGTTTCGAAGCGCGTAATCTCTTTCAAAAAATCCAGACCAACCCGTCCCGCTCCAGGAATAATGTTCGGGAGATACATTGTACCAGAGCGAGTGGGGACCCAGTAGGTAAGTCCTTATTCATAGGTGTAGGGATGGGACAATGTCATCGTCCTCCACTGTGGGGTAAGCGACACCTCTTACCCCAATAGGTGATTGTAGGGAATTGGGTTTGAGTCCCTTCTTGCAAAACAATTTATTCCAAGGGTTAAAATAGCGTGGAATCTGTGAGCCCCGCACTTGCCCGGGCCCCAGAAGGCATAGTCAAGTTTAAATGGGTGTGTAGAATGTGAAAGGAATTCATCAGGAACAGAAGTTGAAAGTGTTGAAAGTTTTAGAGAAGGAAAATTCGATGTGGCAAGTTTGAGGAAGGCCAAGACAGAAGTAAATGATAATGAAGAGTGGAATGTGGGGTATGAAGCAGAGTGAGAGAAGGAAAGACTCTGACTTTTAAATTAAGAAGTGGTATGAGGGGTTAGCATAACCGGTATTATGTCCATAATGCTAGTGTAACCGGTTTTATATCCCTGATAATTATATTTCATGCCCCGTCATCTTCATTATAAGCAATATATATATATATATATATATATATATATATATATATATATATATATATATATATATATATATATATATATATATATACATATATATATATAATATATATATATATATATATATATATATATATATATATATATATATATATACATATATATATATATATATATATATATATATATATATATATATATAATATATATATATATATATATATATATATATATATATATATATATATACATATATATATATATATATATATATATATATATATATATATATATATATTATCTTTATCATCCAAATGTTAATTCATAAATCAGACTCTCCATTCAGCTTCATACTCAACAGCTTCATCACGGTATAAAGCAGACGTAAGGAAGCAGACTTGACCCCTCGTCGTTTAAACTAACCACATACCAAAATAAGCAGCCCACGTATACGGCAAAACATCCTCTCAGCCACCCTCCCCCTTTTTAAGCTTAAGTCTCAAGACACGAGACTTATCCTTAAACTTTCGACTTTACTTCATGTTATGCTTCCTATTTGTCTTTACCACTCCCTTCAGCCGTCCCGCCTTCATGGCGCATTCCACGACTAGCTTTTTGGTTTTGTTTCGTCTGGAAGTTCAGTCCTAAGTTAGGAGAGGGGAACAGTTGCCAGGTCTCTGAAGTTATTTGTGTCGTTTTCAGACCTAGAGAGGTTGAGGGTATTTTGTATTGTGTGTGTGTGTGTGTTTTTTAGAGGTTGAGAGAAGCACAGGACTTCCTGGGTGACTTCACACACCCAGGAAGCAGCTACGGGCTCCTTCCTGGGTCTGTATGTGTGTGTGTGTGAAAAAAGTAGTTAGTAACAGTTGATTGACAGTTGAGAGGCGGGTCGAAAGAGCAGAGCTCAACCCCATAAAGCACAACTAAGTGAATATACACAAATCAATTAAAGTTGACCCCCAGGAAACACAAGTAGGTTGGTACACTCACACATATTTCACAATTACTGCGTGTCCGACAGGTGGAAATTTCTCAGCCATTTCATGTCTTCCAGGCATGAAGAAAAAGCAATTTAAGGATTTCAGAATATGCATTTGTTCCTTTGCCTGCGGTAAATTCTGCTTCTCTCTCTCTCTCTCTCTCTCTCTCTCTCTCTCTCTCTCTCTCTCTCTCTCTCTCTCTCTCTCTCTCTCTCTCTCTCTCTCTCTCTTTTTCTCTCTCTTTCTCTTTCTCTCTCTCTCTCTCACTTTCTCTCTCTCTCTCTCTCTCTCTCTCTCTCTCTCTCTCTCTCTCTCTCTCTCTCTCTCTCTCTCTCTCTCTCTCTCTCTCTCTCTCTCTCTCTCTCTCTCTTTCTCTCAGCTAATATTACAAATGGCTGACAACAATGCAGAGAATCAAGATCAAATAGACTTTAATTTGCAGATAACTTTGGTGTGTAAAAATCTTATCAAATCTAACACACACACACAAGGCTAGTGTTTATATAAAGGCAAATCGTGAAAGAGTGAGTTTTGGTGGGTTAAAGTTGGCGTCAGTGTGGCATTAATGCATGCTTCTGCAAATATATGTATTAAGGATGTTTCACCTATGTGTAGCTTGATACAACTTCAGCAGGCTAGTACTGCTGTGTTGATGTTTGTTGCTAGTTTTGCTCTGATGAGAGATTTTATTGCAATTGATGTCTTGCATACAATCACAATATTGCAAATTGCACGTTTGTTTCTTTTCATTTCTCTCCCAATGAAGGATATATATATATATATGATATTATTTAGGGGTTAGTTCTGTGTTTGTTCATTTATACCCGGAGTTCTTCGGTGGAGGGCCATTGCCTCCAACACTGTGAAGTGACTTCCTTAAGTTAATGAAGACTTAATTATCAAATTACACAGTTTCAATTTAAAAAAATTATAGGAACATATTTAGGGTAAGTTGAACCCATTATCCAACATAATTTAGAAATAAAGAGATGGTGTCCTTCCTTCCCTAGACACACTAATTATGGAAGAGGGAGACACGGTGTTCAAAATCTAAAGGAAATTGACCTTTAATATTATGTCTAATGCAATGTTGTGTTCTTACATCGGCTCGGCTTTCGTGATTTCAGCCTCAACTTACCTTTGACCTGACCTTCGCTCTCGCGTTATTCTCACTCCCACTCTTGATATGTCACGAATTGATACGAATCCAAGACGAACCGAAAGGTCTTTACAACTTAATAAGAGTCTAAGGACGGATCGAAACGTGGATACTTTCATTTTACTTCACAGGTGTGGGTAGGGTTATTTGATCTCTTTCACTTCAACTTTTGGCAATCTAATAGAACGAAAGGAGACGTAGTGAAGTGAATGATTCTCTGAGCTCTTGGGATATGTAGCAAAGAAGTTCCTTGAAAGACGAATGCCTAGAGAGATCACCTATTCCTTCCAAAACAAGAAATCCCACAAGTTTTTTAGTATGGAAAGTAGAAAGTTATCATTTAAGATCATCAACAACAGCACTAGCAAAGCTGAATAAGAGCTACTGCTTATTCTATTTACAAGACACAGTAAAACAAAGAGAGAGAGAGAGAGAGAGAGAGAGAGAGAGAGAGAGAGAGAGAGAGAGAGAGAGAGAGAGAGAGAGAGAGAGAGAGAGAGAGAGAGAGAGAGAGAGAGAGAGAGAGAGAGAGAGAGAGAGAGAGAGAGAGAGAGAGAAAGAGAGACAGACAGACAGACAGACAGACAGACAGAGACAGAGAGATAGAGAGACAGACAGACAGAGAGATACACAGTGCTACATCCCACAACACGAGCAAGAACAAAAATTCACTCCTCCTAGCACCTACCTCTTCCAGAACAGGTAAATATAAGAGACTTATGAGGCCCCTCCCGGAGCCCTGATTACGTGCTCGGCCCGAGTCGTGAATAACCCAGCAGGAGAGACCGGCCAGCTCCTCCGTCTCCTCTGGAATACCGTGATGGCTTCACACAGGGAGCAGCAAGCAACTTTCTCAGCATAGCTTAGAAAGTTGACGCTTCGGAATCGAATCTCTTAAACTAAAAATGTTTCCTCAACGCATCAATGGTGTTAAGACGAAGGTTTGTATTTTGTATATTATGTATCTTTATATTTATTATGTATCTATGTATTGTATATTATGTATCTTTAGCGGACCAGAAGAGTAATTGGCGACTCTGAGGCTCATTTAACCGGTTCTTATGGAGGTTGTTCGTTAACAATTTCTCTGTGAGGATAATGGGTTCCGCCTCATGAAAGATTTGTGTAGTTATTAAGACAAGGGTAATGGTGTGGAATTGATAACGAACGAAGATTACAGAGGAAACATTGAATCAGGTTTGAGAGACAGAAATAAAAAAAGAATACAAATTATGTCATTCTTTCACATATATGAAGAATGAAGACATATGTGAAGATAAATTTTATAAATATATGAAGATAAATTCTATAAATATATAAAAAAATTAATCGATATATGTATGTATATATATATTATATATGTATGTATAGATATATATATATATATATATATATATATATATATATATATATATATATATATATATATATATATATATAGCACTTGAACAGGCTATGAGGACAGTACAAGTGGATGGAGTCAAGGTAAGGTACTGAACCACTTGGACCATCGCTGATCGTAATTGCAAGAAGTCAGGCCGTAGTTCTACCGTTAAATCGTGTATGATAATGTAAACAATTCCTCACTATGTGTTCTTAAACTGGCCCAACTACTCTTGTGGTCTACGCTGCCCCTCTATGGGAAACAAATAGGAAAATATTACTAGCGGATCAGTTTAATTACCTTGGGGTTTGTAACGGTAAAAAGACGAATTTCGGAGGAGAAATTATGAGTAAAATCAGGGGAAAAGAAAAGTGTTAGGTGCAATTAGAAGCCTGGCTAGAAAGAACATAATCGGAAGATATGCTGATGCAAGAGTCTATATATGACTCTCACAAGTCGAGCCTGGCCTCGGGCCGGGCTTGGGGAGTAGAAGAACTCCCAGAACCCCATCAACCAGGTATCAACCAAGAGGGCTGAGAGGAGGAGTGGTAGTGCTTACCATTATGTGAGGGATGTCAGTCGCTGGTGTGGAATGAAGGATGGATGGAGTGAGACTGTCAACCATTATGTGAAGTTGTCATGTCAGTTGCATGCCGCCGTCAACTTTGACAATTAAGAGTTCGAGCAGTAAAAATGGACAACTTGAGATGCAATTCAGGTTTAAGGAGGACTGTTAAAGTATAGACTGAAAAATGTTATGGGAAAATGTGGAGTGAAAAAGTTGGAAAATCGGAATATTGAGGAAAGTATGCCGCGATAGTTTGGTAACCTTAAACGAGTGAACAATATTAGAGTGGAAAAAGAGTGTTTTCGAGTGAATTTGAAGGTAGGATAAGAGAGAGGATACGAAGAAGATTTACAGACAAGGTAACTGTGCGATTAAGTGGATATTTGACGTCCATCGCGAACAAGAAATGACGTGGAATGAGATTGGTGGAATCAATTCGGTAAGAGGAACGAATTATTCGACATTTATTCATGGTCTATGATGTTATATCTGGGAGAGGAAAGTTGCCTTCATTTTCAAGCTCATAAGAACATCTTGGCATTAAGCTTCCTTTAGCAGTGTTAACTGACAGGTATGTGCGCAAAGATGTCCTCAACATACCTGCACAAGACATCAAGCTATAGGGACATACCAAATAACCACAAATAAATTTGCAAATAGAAAATTTAGAGGGAACATATGGCGATTCAATCAGCTTATATATATGAAATCATCAAGGGTCAGGGAAGGAGATTATTGACATAATCTTAACATATAGAAATGCTGACGCATGACAACAACATTTCGTTGTAGTATACTGTACAACTCCTTCTTATCATCTTACATGTCGGGATCATGTTTCTGTTGTACCCCTTTTCCTGCAGTGGGGTGCGGTTTCCTTAGCACATCCGTGTAGTTCAGTCCCATCGGTCCAGGAGCAAGCCTTGATACACATCTCTTCTCTCAAGTTTTTTTTTTTACCTATTTACATTTAGAACTGTCTCCTGGTGGAGCTTCGTCTACTTCTTCATCCTCTTACTCGTGTGTTTCCCAGAGGCTGGAGAAGTATGACATTCATCTCTGTGTATATCACAGTGGGACGCACTTGGTCTCCTAGCCCCGGGAGGTATGATAGTATAATCAACACACACACACACACACACACACACACACACACACACACACACACACACACACACACACACACACACACACACACACACACGCACAAAACAGCACTGGGGAACCCACAAACATGTGTGTGAGTGCAACTTCTTCCTCCACCGAGCCGCTGAAGAGGGTAAAGCAAAACCGCAGAGAAAAAAAATTGTTGCTGGAGCCTTGTGCATAAAGTGTGGAGTGGGTTTGTTAGTGATGCGGGTACGGGGGGGGGGGAGACTTGCTGCTGCTCGCTTTTTGCTGTGTTTTTGTTTTGTTTTGAAAGGTGGTTGTGTGTGTGTGTCTGTCTGTCTCAGCAAGCACTCCCAACTTTGGCGAACAATAACAATACTTTATCTTTTTCGTATCTCCTTCTCGAATTCTTTCTCTTCGTCTTCCTCCTCCTCTTTCTCCTACCACTGTTATTTTTCCTATTTTTTTCCTTTTTGTTTATTCCTCACTTGTTTCTTCCACTGCCTCACCTTGTTTATTCATCTCTTCTTGTTCCTCCTTCTTTTCTTTGTTTTCTTTCTTCTGTGTTCGTTTTCCAAATTCCTTCTCAATCTTTTTTTTTCTCTCTCTGTTCTTTCGATTTTCTTTCTTGTCTCCCTTCTCTATTCTTTCGAATTCCTCCTGCTTTTTCCTCGTCTTTCGACACCATCTCTTTTTCTCCTTTCTCAATTTCATCCTAATTCTCCTCCTCCTCTTGTGTTTCCCTTTCCACCATTCGCCTGTGCTGGTCTCCTCGGAGCACTGAGAGTCAAGAACGCTTGGGTTCGACTCCCAACAACACCTGAATGACCTCCAGGATAAGAAGTCCTGGAGGTCATTCCTGGAAGTCCTGTCGACGCGTCTGCCTCTGCCGACGTGTCTGCCTCTGTCGACGTGTCTGTCTCTGTCGACGCGTCTGCCTCTGTCGACGCGTCTGCCTCTGTCGACGCGTCTGCCTGTCGACGTGTCTGCCTCTGTCGACGTGTCTGCCTCTGTCGACGCGTCTGCCTCTGTCGACGTGTCTGCCTCTGTCGACGCGTCTGCCTCTGTCGACGTGTCTGCCTCTGTCGACGTGTCTGCCTCTGTCGACGTGTCTGCCTCTGTCGACGTGTCTGCTTCTGACGACCCGCTGCGCGTGGTTCCTCCTGCTTTATTTTCACGCGTTTAATGATCTTGATCTTCTCTATAGATTTCCCAACAGTATTTAAAGTGGGAGTTGGCAAATTGTATTAATTAAACCGTGTGGCGAGGCTGATGCTGTTCACGTTTATTGAGACGTACGTTCAAGTAGGAGTTCAAGTTCAAGTATGTTCATTAAGACAACAAGATACGTCTCAAAAGGACATGGTAAAAGAATTGCAACCGGGAATTCCACTGATTTCACACGGATCCTGCAGCCTCTCCGAGACACAAACCAGGGTTTTAAACAATTCCCCCCCATGCACTCGGGCTCTGCCAACAAGTTGTTCTACCTCTTCACCCTTACTTCAATGCAACACATAAATCACAATAGTGTGATGCATCAAATGAACAAATCTATAAGGGCCGTGATGAGGGTTCGAACCCGGGATGATCCCAGACGCTGCCTTAGTCGACTAGGCCACGACATGATCAAAAAAAAGATTTGTTCATTTGATGCATCACGCTATTGTGATATATGTGTGTATTTAGCTAAATTAGAATTGGGATATCAAAATGTAAGCGCAATTAGGATTACGTTTTCCAAGTGTTAGTTAGCTCAGCTAGGGTTACGATATCCAAATGTTATCAAGGCTAGGACTAATTTATACTGTGATAATCTGGTGTTATTTTCAGTAGACGATTACAGATAAGATTTTTTGCTATCAAGTGTTATCTAAACTACATGTTTCGTTTGAAATAAGATGAACGACGTTTAATTTATGTTACGATAACACTTATTATATTATACTTTGATTATTTGAACTGAGACGTTATCTTTCTTTAACTATAATACACTGTATTTGACATCTTTCTGCAGGATATCCTAGTAGGAATAATATATATAACATTTGTGAATAATCACACGATAACCTGACATAACTCGTCCTCTTTGTTAATACGTCTTATTTTGTACGTTAACGTCCCCCAACGTACAAATTATAAAGCATTATTAAGAGTAACGGCTCGCATAACTCCCCCATTTACTATGCAAAAGTTGGTTAGGTTAGGTGGATGGCTTAGGTTCGTCAGTTCCGGGTTAGGTTAGCACTGTGTATTTGGGGCGTTGTGGTAAATCAAGAGACCAGCTAGTTCTCTTGATTTAAGTAAGTCTGTACCATCTCTTGAAGGGATTTAAGTAAGTCTGTTCCATCTCTTGAAGTGATATAAGTAAGTCTGTACCATCTCCTAAAGGGATTTAAGTAAGTCTGTTCCATCTCTTGAAGATATTTAGGTAAGCCTGTACGATCTCTTAAAGAGATTTAAGTTTGTGCCATTTCTTGAAGGGATTTAAGTAAGTCTGTACCATCTCTTGATGGGATTTAAGTAAGCCTGTACCGAGTGAACAAGCGTCTCTCATACAGACATCAAGTTACAATAACGAGGCTGAAAATGAAGACATCGAACCCACATATCTGAAAGTAAAGGGATTGACGACGTTTCGCTCCGTCTTGGGTCATTATCACATCGTTCAAGACGACTATTGACGACTTAAAAGTCGTCAGTTCCTGTATTTTCAGATTTGTGGGTGGTTGTCTTATCCTCTCTCATCTAACTAGGTTTGTATATTGACGTAACAGGAGGAGAGAGAAATCATTTTTGTGTGTGATTTTTTCTCGTTAATCGAAGTACTTTTCACTCTCTATTTGAAGAAATTCTCCTTGCTTTCTCTCTAAATATTTAGTGATGTTTATCGTTAGATTCTTCCCAATTACGTTTACTAATGTTTTTCGTTGGGAATATTGCAATTTTTTTCATTGGGAAATTGTTTCGTTTTCCTCTAAAAGTTAGTATTTTGACCAGACCACACACTAGAAATTGAAGGGACGACGACGTTTCGGTCCGTCCTGGACCATTCTCAAGTCGATTGTGAATGTCACAATCGACTTGAGAATGGTCCAGGACGGACCGAAACGTCGTCGTCCCTTCAATTTCTAGTGTGTGGTCTGGTCAACATACTTCAGCCACGTTATTGTGACTCATCGCCTGCAAAAGTTAGTATTGTTTCCTCGCTAAGGGCTCGTTAATGCCTCGCGTTAGTGCTCTGTAATGCTTATCGCTAAGAGTCTACTAATGTAACTCGTTAGTTTTCCGAAATGTTTCACGTGTCAGACAAGTTAATCTTTCCGATATGAACGTAGTTGCACTCGTTCCTAAACTTAGCAATGGTTTCCCACCGAGATTGCACAAGAAGACTTAAAAGTTGAAAGGTGTGTTCAATCATTCTCGCTGAACGCTTAAAAAACGCGTCTCGTTAATTGTACAGAAACTTTCCTCCCCCACTAAAACAAATGATGACATTTGTTGCTAAAAGAGTCCCCCCTCCCCTTCCCCCCCTCCCCTTCCCCCCCTCCCCCACCCTTTCCCCCCTCTAAAAAAAAAAGGTACCTAGTGGAGGCATTTAAGGTGTGGGCCCGACAATAGGTAAGTAATGGAAGCACTCAAGGGCAGGGCGCAACAAAAGGTGCATAGCGGAGGCACTCAAGGTGTGGCCCCGAGAAGAAGGAAGGTAGGTAGGAAGGTAGGTAGGTAGG
Organism: Procambarus clarkii; assembly: GCF_040958095.1. NCBI lineage: Eukaryota > Metazoa > Arthropoda > Malacostraca > Decapoda > Cambaridae > Procambarus > Procambarus clarkii. The sequence goes on along the minus strand of NC_091154.1, from coordinate 37,363,979 downwards.
TAGGTAGATAGGTAGGTAGGTAGTGGAGGCGTTTGAAGAGTGGTGGGTGGTGGTGTTGATCGAAGGGTTACAACACTGGAAACTGTGAGATACACGTTTTGGAATCTTATACATTGCATTTTAAAGGTGCTGACGTGGCTACATTGGGGAGGGGGGGGAGAGGAAGGTCCTCGTCTTATAAGGTTTGAAAATAAGAGAAAGAAGAAGAAGAAGAGACAGACAGCCACTGAGAAAGAGAGAGAGAGACAGACAGACAGACACAGACTGACAGACACACCCACACAAACAGGCAGACAGACAGACAGTCAAGACCACAAACACAGACAGACACAGACAGGCAGACAGACAGACCCAGAGAGAGAGAGAGAGAGAGAGAGAGAGAGAGAGAGAGAGAGAGAGAGAGAGAGAGAGAGAGAGAGAGAGAGAGAGAGAGAGAGAGAGAGAGAGAGAGAGAGAGAGAGAGAGAGAGAGAGAGAGAGAGAGAGAGAGAGAGAGAGAGAGAGAGAGAGAGAGAGAGAACAGGAGAGATGAAGAAGCATGAGTTGCCAGTTTGCGTAATGTAGTGTTGCCTGTTGGTGTGTATATAATACTCTGGTCCGGGTTAGTGTCAGAATTAAATGTGACGGTGCCATATTTTCCCCTCTCTTCGTCTTGGGGTCTGCTTTTGTTGCTTTTCTTCTGTTTTATGTTGTTTGTTTACCTCTTCCCATCTTCTCTTTGGCATCATATATGTTTGCGTTGTTCCATCTGTTAAGCACCAATGGGTCGGGTCAGTTACCGGTTGGGTAGCTACATAACCTCGCTCCTGGCTAGGTGGATCTGGAACATATCATAAAAACTGTCCTTTGTAGAATATACTCAAGCTGTCCTCTGTAGGGTATACCCAAACTAACCTCTGAACAGTATACCCAAATTGTCTTCTGTTGGGTATACCCAAACTGATTTCTGCAAGGATTATCAAAACTTACTCCTGTTAAGTATACTAAAATTGTCCTCTATATGGTAATTTCAAGCCCACACTACTAGGGGTATACCCAAACACACTCTTCTAGGGGTATACCCAAACCCACTCTTTTAGGGGTATACCCAAACACACCCTCTAGGGATATACCCAAACCTACTCTTATAGGGGTATACCCAAACCATCTCCTGTAGAGTATACCATAATTGATCCTTCTAGAGGATATCCAAATTGTGCTCTACAGGGCTCATCCAAATGATTTCCTATTGAGGTAGGTCCCAACTGACAGATTTCAGTCAACCAGCATCTTGCCCCATTAATTCTGCCAGACACTAATTGACGTAGAGAGGAATTACCTCATTATACACAGAGGTTAATGAGAGGTGATTAGTGTGTGCCATTCTCCTTAGATTATAATGTAATGGTTAAGGTTCCTTGCTTGTTGGTTATTGCGTGTTTCTTTTGTGGTTAAAGCCCCTTTCTAATTTCCATTTCTCATACTCATTACCCTGTCTCATGTTTTGTTTTCATTCCCCAATCCTATTCTCCCAGTACCCTTTTGCCATTTCACTTTTAAAATCCCCATTAGCAATCCTCTTCATTTCCAACCTTACTTCCTTTTTTTTCCTATTTTTAAATCGTTTCCATTCCATTTTTACAATTTTCTTTATCTTCCCCATATTTTATTTCTACAGTCACCCTTTCCTCCTTCTCTCTTCTATTTCCTCTCATCTCCCTTGCTTTTTCCATATTTATCTCTTCCCTCATTTATTCCTTTCCCCTCCATCTATCCACCTTCCTCATTAAACATTGTTTCGTAATATTCAGCAACGGTTCGTTTATTCTTCATTATCCAGCAGTGCTTTCATCGTTTTGTTTTGTTCTCTATGTTGTTTGTTTATCTTTTCTCCTCTTCTCTTTGTTTTTTCTTCTTATCTCTTTTATATACTTGTCCATTGATTTATTGAGATTTTTACGTATGTTCAGCTTTGCTGTTATATTTCTTATCGAGTTATATCGTTTATAGTTTTTTTTTTATATATTTACACGGTCATTAAGTTCCATAGAATATGACTTAGTTATATTAATGGGGCCTCTTCAATTTGATTATTGAATGGGAAGTGCAAACACAGGTACTTAGGAAGTGCAAACACAGATACTTAGGAAGTGCAAACACAGCTACTTATATCTACGAGTAACTACGAGAGAGAGAGAGAGAGAGAGAGAGAGAGAGAGAGAGAGAGAGAGAGAGAGAGAGAGAGAGAGAGAGAGAGAGAGAGAGAGAGAGAGAGAGAGAGAGAGAGAGAGAGAGAGAAAGAGAGAGAGAGAGAGAGAGAGAGAGAGAGGTTGAGATAAGCAAAGCGGTGAGCAATAGTTTCACCCGGTTTCAGAATTAATGTTCAAACTCTCGCTAAAGTTATAATGACTAGCTATCAAAGGATATATTATTAAATTTTGAAATTGTGTCTTGAATTAAGGAATTTTGTTGGTGATGAGTTGCTATAGAGACCAACATCGTCGAAGGCGGGGGGGGGGGGGGGGTGAGGGGAAGGAGGGAGATAGAAGGGGAAGGGGGAAGGGGGAGATACAGGGGTAAAGGGGCTGGGTGACGGGAAATGGGGGCTAAGGGAGGGGGAGGTAAGGGGAAATGGAAGTTATGTTTAAGGAAGGGTAGGGGTAAGGAAAGGAAGGTTTAAGAGAAGGGAAGGGATAAAGAAGTGAGGGTTTAAGTTTAAGGGAAGGATGGGGATGAGAGGGTTTAAGGGAAGGATGAGGATGAGAGGGAAGGTTTATGTGTAAGAGGGGGATGGGTAAGTGATGGCATATTTGACCTGCAGATCCTGTTTTCGCTATCAGCCTAATGAGCCTTATAAACCACATCCCAACGCACCACTCTTACTATCGACACGTACTCCACCCACCCAGTGGAGGCGGAGACAAATGGGCAAAATGTTTCTTTCATCCTGATGCTCCTGTTACCTAGCAGTAAATAGGTACCTGGGAGTCAGACAGCTGCTACGGGCTGCTTCCTTGGGATGGAGGCACTTACGCAAGCACTTACGAACCTGTACATTATTTGTCAATCTTTGGCGGCTTTGTTTCCAATAATTAAACAGTTAATGAGCTCCGAAGCACCAGGAGGCTGTTTATAACAATAACAACAGTTGAATGGGAAGTTTTCATGCTTGTAAACTGTTTAATAAATGTAACCAAAGCCGTCATAGATTGAGGTAAGATGTACACGTTCGTAAGTGCTTGCGTAAGTGCTTTCATGAATCTGGCCCCTGGTCGAGGACCAGGCCGCGGGGACACTAAAGCCCCAAAATCATCTTAAGATAACCTCAAGATAACCCCCTACCTCTCCTTCCCGAAACCTACCTCCCCCCCGCCCCCCACCCAAACCACACTACCGAAAACCCCACCTCATCCACCACAACTTTACCTTTCTCCAATCACCTCCCTACTTCAACCCCCCCCCCACCCACCCTCCCAACACACACACACACACACCCCTACCTCCCCCCCTCCCAATTCATCCCTACATCCCCCCCTCCTCCAATATACCTTCCCTTAATTGTCTCCCTTTCCACCTGCTTCCCCACCCCTGTCCCTGTGCCCCACCCTTCCCACCTACCTCACCCTACCATCTACTTCTCCCCTCCACAACCCCCCCCCTCGCCCCCTCAACGCCCCCTCCACAACCTTGAGGCATAATTTAGAGCCATTGTGGAATTTTCAGCTGAAACACGAAAGTGATATTGTGGGACCTTCGTGAGGAAGGTCGCCAGGAGGACACTGGATGACAAGTTTGTTGATTAAATTGTCCTCCTGCACTAGGTGGAAGCCATTGGGCCCATAAATGCAACATGGCGGTGGTGATAATTAATGATGATAATGATTGATAGTGTCAGTGATGGGTGATTGATGATGACTGATGGTGTCAGTGATGGGTGATTGATGATGACTGATGGTGTCAGTGATGGGTGATTGATGATGATAATGACTGATGGTGTCAGTGATGGATGATTGATGATGATAATGATTGATGGTGTCAGTGATGGGTGATTGATGATGATAATGATTGATGGTGTCAGTGATGGGTGATTGATGATGATAATGATTGATGGTGTCAGTGATGGGTGATTGATGATGACTGATGATGCTTGTGGATGAATACGTTCACCGGTGATATCATGAAGATGGTGATAATAGCTGATGATTTTTACAACTGATGATGATTATGACTAATTATAATGATGATAATGATGATAATGACAAATGGTGAAAGTGATCAAAGATAATGAGAACAAGGTGCACTGTTATGTCATATAATAAGTGACGTTACCTGGCAAGTAATATCTGTACCTGTAGATTTAAATAATAAAAGTCCCATTAAATGCCTGTCTCACCTTTGTGCTTCTCAGCTATTTAAAAAAAAGGTGCAACATCGCGGTGCGCATGATTAAAAACCAATCACGTGGATAATATTCCATACGGCCATTTAATCACAGGAGGTATGAGCAAATTAACGTTTGAAGCAGTATAAGGGTTAACAGCCATTTTTTCCCCCTTCAGTCTCTCGGTTCTAGTATCATTGAAATGTAACAGGAGGAGATGAAGCAACGCTTGGTACCAATTATATTCTCTTTTATGACAGAGTCTCAATGCACAATTGGTCCTGTGGGCTAGAGTGACCGACTAATATTCGTATGAATTTTATAAAAATTTCACTAAAGGTTATTTTTACACATTTTTTTGTATACCATTTTATGAAGATTCGACTTTATATATATTTTTGGGGGCAGGGATTATACATTTTTTCATGGAGTGATAAAAACATTAAAAAGGAACCCTGTTATGTGGAATTTTTTTTAAGGTTTAAATGTTGTTTATTTTTATATTTGTATTGATATTATTACAATAGTCAAAGTGATGTGTAGTAGCAGAGCGGTTACTATATATTGTATTTCAGTAGTGTATTTCATCATTGCCTGCTTGCTAAAGGAACTACTTGAACAAGCCTCACAACTTATGTTTATTTTTAATACACGATATTAAAAATATATCAAAATAACAATGTATATATATATATATATATATATATATATATATATATATATATATATATATATATATATATATACATATATGCGAACAAGCCTGAATGGTCCCCAGGACTATATGCGAATGAAAACTCACACCCCAGGGGTTCGAGTCACTTCTGGGGTGTGAGTTTTCATTCATATACATATATATATATATATATATATATATATATATATATATACATATATATATATATATTAGTATATTTTGGTAGCAGTCTTTCCTGTAGACATATATTATTAAATATGACCGAAAAAGTAAGATTAATAATTCTAACACGAATTTTCTCAATCTTTCGTACATTACGCTTCACTGTTGGAGGTAAATCAAAAATCACTTCTCCAAAATTCATTTTTATTTCTAGTCTGACGCGACACGGGCGCGTTTCGTAAAACTTATTACATTTTCAAAGACTTCACAAATACACAACTGATTAGAACTTGCGTTTCCCTGATTTTATATCTACATTTGAGTGAGGTGGGAAGGGTGATGTGGCATTACATTTGAGTGAGGTGGGAAGGATGATGTGGCATTAACACAAGACAGAACACTAGGGGATATTAATAGGGTATTAAAAGTATCAACACAAGACAGAACAGAAACAATGGGTATTGAATAGAAGTGTTTGTAGAAAGCCTATTGGTCCATATTTCTTGATGCTTCTATATTGGAGCGGAGTCTTGAGGTGGGTAGAATATAGTTATGCATAACTATATTCTACCCACCTCAAGACTCCGCTCCAATATAGATTATGCATAACTATATTCTACCCACCTCAAGACTCCGCTCCAATATAGAAGCATCAAGAAATATGGACCAATAGGCTTTCTACAAACACTTCTATTCAATACCCATTGTTTCTGTTCTGTCTTGTGTTGATACTTTTAATACCCTATTAATATCCCCTAGTGTTCTGTCTTGTGTTAATGCCACATCATCCTTCCCACCTCACTCAAATGTAATGCCACATCACCCTTCCCACCTCACTCAAATGTAGATATAAAATCAGGGAAACGCAAGTTCTAATCAGTTGTGTATTTGTGAAGTCTTTGAAAATGTAATAAGTTTTACGAAACGCGCCCGTGTCGCGTCAGACTAGAAATAAAAATGAATTTTGGAGAAGTGATTTTTGATTTACCTCCAACAGTGAAGCGTAATGTACGAAAGATTGAGAAAATTCGTGTTAGAATTATTAATCTTACTTTTTCGGTCATATTTAATAATATATATATATATATATATATATATATATATATATATATATATATATATATATATATATATATATATATATATATGTGTGTGTGTGTGTCGTACCTAGTAGCCAGAACGCACTTCTCAGTCTACTATGCAAGGCCCGATTTGCCTAATAAGCCAAATTTTCCTGAATTAATATATTTTCTCTAATTTTTTCTTATAAAATGATAAAGCTACCCATTTCATTATGTATGAGGTAAATTTTTTTTTATTGGAGTTAAAATTAACGTAGATATATGACCGAACCTAACCAACCCTACCTAACCTAACCTAACCTATCTTTATAGGTTAGGATAGGTTAGGTAGCCGAAAAAGTTAGGTTAGGTTAGGTTAGGTAGGTTAGGTAGTCGAAAAAACATTATTTCATGAAAACTTGGCTTATTAGGCAAATCGGGCCTTGTAAAGTAGGCCGAGAAGTGCGTTCTGGCTACTAGGTACGACATATATATATATATACATATATATATATATATACATCTGATGGAAGTCTTTGAAAGTTACAGAAAGTTTGTTTAATGTTTTAGGTTAATGTAATGTTAAACTATGCCTTCATCACGTTGTGTAAACACAACAGAGAATTCGAGTGAAAGATACTTTTACTTACAGCCTCGTTTAGTATGTTGACATTACCTCATGTTAATTGAACTGTCTTTCTACGGTTCACTTTCAAATTATTAATATTGTTTGTGTGTTTGTGTGTACTTAACTAGTTGTACTTACCTAGTTGTGCTTGCGGGGGTTGAGCTCTGGCGTTTGGTCCCGCCTCTCAACTGTCAGTCAACTGGTATACAGGTTCCTGAGCCTACTGGGGTCTATCATATCTACACTTGAAGCTGTGTGTGGAGTCAGCCTCCACCACATCACTTCCTAATGCATTCCATTTGTCTACTATTCTAACACTGAAAAAAACTCTAATATCTCTGTGGCTTATTTGGGCACTCAATTTCCACCTGTGTCCCCCTAGTGCGTGTGCCCCTTGTGTTAAATAGCATGTCCTTATCTACCCTATCAGTTGATTTAATAATCTTGTATGTGGTGATCATGTCCCCCCTAACTCTTCTGTCTTCCAGCGACGTGAGGTTTAATTCCGTAGTCTCTCCTTGTAGCTCATACCTCTCAGCTCGGGTACTAGTCTGGAGGCAAACCTTTGAACCTTCTCCAATTTAGTCTTATGCTTGACTAGATATGGACTTCATGCTGGAGCTGCATCTTCCAGGATTGGTCTGACATATGTGGTAATCAAAGTTCTGAATGATTCCTTACACAAGTTTCTAAATGCCGTTCTTATATTGGCCAACCTGGCATATGCCGCTGATGCTCTCCTCTTGATATGGGCTTCAGAGGACAGGTTTGGTATATAAGAAACAGGATAAGACCGAGTACAGTGCCCTGTGGGACTCCACTGGTGACTTCACGCCAATCTGAGGTCTCACCCCTCACCGTAACTCTCTGTTTCCTATTGCTTAGGTACTCCCTTATCCACTGGAGCACCTTACCAGTTACTCTTGCCTGTCTCTCCAGCTTATGTACCAGCCTCTTATTGGGAACTGCGTCAAAGGCTTTCCGACAGTCCAAAAAAATGCAGTCCGCCCATCCTTCTCTTTCTTGCTTAATTTTTGTCACCTGATAGTAGAATTCAATTAAGCCAGTAGGGCAAGTTTTACCCTCCCTGAACCCATGTTGGCGATTTGTCACGAAGTCCCTTCTCTCCAGAAGTGTTACTAGGTTTTTCTTACGATCTTCTCCATCACCTTGCATGGTATACAAGTCAAGAACACTAGCCTGAAGTTCAGTGCCTCTTGTCTGTCACCATCTTTGTATATTGGGACCACATTAGCCGTCTTCCATATTTGTGGTAGGTCTCCCATATCCAGTGACCTACTATACACTATGGAGAGTGGCAAGGAAAGTGCCTCTGCACACTCTTTCAATACCCATGGTGAGATCCCGTTTGGACCAACAGCCTTTCTCACATCCAGATTCAGCAAGTGTCTCTTGACCTCATCTCTCGTAATTTCGAACCCATCCAAGGCCGCCTGGTTTACTTCCCTTTCTCCTAGCGCAGTGACCTCACCTTGTTCTATTGTGAAGACCTCATGGAACCTCCTTGACAACATGTGACAACACACTCAGTGTGTGTGTGTGTGTGTGTGTGTGTGTGTGTGTGTGTGTGTGTGTGTGTGTGTGTGTGTGTGTGTGTGTGTGTGTGTGTGTGTGTGTCCTAAAGCATCAGCTTTGGTAATTCTAACTACAAGGTCACAGAACATGGGGGACCTTAAAATGCAAGAATACCCACATATATCCCTATGAGGAAGTGTAGTGCAAGACAAAATCTTGCATCCTCTTCATACATTTTCCACGCGAACAAAAGTTTCTTGGATAAAGCAAAACATAAGTTGAAAACAATAAAAGTTCAAAAACATATAAACAAAAAAAAAGGACAATAAAACTTGATCAAACTATATAAAAGACTTAACAACGGCGTCGAGGAATATAATGTCTCATTTTCGCAATAATAATCAATTCCTAGATGTTAAGATCATGCCACTTCCTTAGAGAAGAATCATGCATGGTATGAGATATACGTTCACTGATTAGTAATACTTTAACGTGTTCAAACGTGCTTACGTTATTTGTCTGTGAAAATCAGTAAGCGCCGTGAGGTGGGTTCGAACACGCACACTTGGTACTCCCAAGCACATGTCCCCTTCCACATGGCTGCTAATGATTTTATCACTGAAATATCACGTTAATGAGACTTCATTGTGTATTATTTTTTGTATTATATATAAATGATCTTTGTAAAGTTAAACCAGTTTTCATCCTTCTCTTATTATTCCTGTATGCTGTCGCTTCCATTCTTTCTCTCTCTCTCTCTCTCTCTCTCTCTCTCTCTCTCTCTCTCTCTCTCTCTCTCTCTCTCTCTCTCTCTCTCTCTCTCTCTCTCTATATCTCTCTCTCTTTCTCTCTCTCTCTTTCTCTCTCTCTCTTTCTCTCTCTCTCTCTCTCTCTCTCTCTCTCTCTCTCTCTCTCTCTCTTTCCGCGTTATCCCTTACCTACATATCCGTTCCTGCAAATTACTTCAGGAACGGATATACTAAAACTTACTAAAAAACTTACCTTAACTTTACCTGTAGTTTCAGAAAGGGCAGAGTTTCCAATACAAGCCAACATCGTAATATCTAATTAAGGTTGACCCTCTGCTCTCCCCGTCTCACACTTAACACACACAAAACAAACATAAATCCATCCCGGTGTTGAATTGCCTCTTTCCTGGCACGCTATTGGTTGACTGGTCATGGGTAATGATGTTGACCAGACCACACACTAGAAATTGAAGGAACGACGACGTTTCGGTCCGTCCTGGACCATTCGACTTGAGAATGGTCCAGGACGGACCGAAACGTCGTCGTTCCTTCAATTTCTAGTGTGTGGTCTGGTCAACATACTTCAGCCACGTTATTGTGACTCATCGCCTGCACATGGGTAATGATGTCCCCTTGTTCGCCCCGAGGGGAGAGACAACATGGCTCTCAAGAATCAACACAACAATACCACCACTATCTTACTGGGATCAAAATTGATCAAAATTGATCAATATGTAGTGTTGTTTGCATTGGGTACATACACAAGATGTGACACTGGCTTCACTCTCCAATATCTAATAGGTGTAGGGGCTTTAGTGTGTATTTAGCGCTAGCTAGACATCCAACATTATGTTTGTAACTCATTTTGAATGTATGGATTTTTACCTGAATAAATATTATCTTATCTTGTAACATAGATGAATACTGGCACTTAATCTGCGAAGTGTATGTGTGTGTCAAGTGTCACTCCTGAATCAGGAGTGGCACTTGCGTCTGCCATCAAGTGGTGGACGCAAATTACGCTACATATTCCAGTTCGTAGATTCGTGGAAGATCATTTTATTCCTTCCTTGCCTGAGGGGAAATTAGTTTACTCTTCCACCGATTACACACTTTTGTCTTAAAACTCGAACTTTCTTATCCAAGCGCATGGGAAACAGGTTTCCAGGTTCCAGGAGGAGGAGGAAGTATATGTCTGGAATGAGGAATAAATCTGCGGGCTCACCATAGCCCGTGTTACTTGGAACTTTTTGTTCCAGGTAGAGAATCTTTAACAACATTTAACAACGAGGAATAAAGCAACGCATTTACCACAACAACCAATTGGAGATTATCTATAACAATGCGGAGTGACGTAGCCAATCAACCTGCCCATGAGACTTAACAACCAAAAGCAACAAAACACATCGAACATAATCCGGGTTGTAAATCCCACAAAAGTGGCAGAGTGCACATGCTGGAAAATCCCTGGCCAAATTACAAGAAAAATCTGACCGTAAAAGATGAATGCGCCCTTTAGTTCGTTAGAGTCAATTTGGTCCAGCCTGGACAAACATCAGGCTCTCTCCAAATTTGATACCTGTTCCAGACCTTTATTCTGTCTGCTCCAGACCTCTGTTCTGCCTGCTTCAGACCTCTGTTCTGCCTGCTCCAGACCTCTGTTCTGTCTGCTCCAGACCTTTATTCTGTCTGCTCAAAACCTCTGTTCTGCCTGCTCCAGACCTCTGTTCTGCTTGTTCCAGACCTCTGTTCTGCCTGCTCCAGACCTCCGTTCTGCTTGTTCCACACTTCTGTTCTGCCTGCTCCAGTCTTTTGTTCTACCTGCTCCACACCTCTGTTCTGCCTGCTTTACACCTCTGTTCTGCCTGCTCCACACCTCTATTCTTCCTGTTCCAGACCTCTGTTCTCCTTGTTCCACACCTCTGTTCTGCGGCCATATTCCAGTCACCCACATGACTTATGTTTTATCGTATCTGATACACATAGTTCACGTGAGTGCTTGGAAATAAGTATCAGCGTCTACAACATTCGCTATACCACCGTTTTGGTTCATACATAATCTACCGAAGGTAACGGGAAAAAGATAGTTCAAAATATCATAAAATACACAAATATTATAATCAGATATATTGCTAAACGTATTTAGTAAGTGATAGGTAGATGGTAATGTATCTACTTTCCTAAATGTGATAATGTGAATGTTCCTGTAATTCTTAGGTATGTGGAAACGATGATAAATGAACCAATGTCTTTACAACATGTGCACACACAGGCCAGTGTGTGCACACACACACGCGTGTACATGTGCGCACACACGCGCACATGCACACACATGCTGGAACACGCTCACGTCAGGCTCAGCGAGAATGAAAACGTCCGATTTAATGAAAGTTAATTGTTTGTAGTACGGACCCGTTAGGTACTGTGGCAGTGAGAGATGGGCAGGCGCTGTGGTGGTGGTGGTGGTACTCTAACGACCACTTTTTACCATCCATCAGCGCCACAACCACCACCACCACTACCTTCACTACCATCCATCAACGCATGTCACTATCGCTAACATTATCGTCGTCCTTGCCAGAACTAACCCCACCAACACCAACACCACTACCTTCACCACCACCACCAACACCACCACAACACCACTACCTTCACCACCACCACCACCAACACCACCACAACACCACTACCTTCACCACCACAACACCACCACCACCACTACCTTCACCACCACAACACCACCACAACCAAAGCAATTTACCTCAGCTAGCGATAAAACAACTCTACTTGGATGTCTATTTTTGCTATTTTAGTGATGTCCTCGACGTGTATCCTGGTCCAGTTAATAGACATTCAGTCAATCTCCATCCCTCATTGGACCAAAATAACGGGACATTATCACTCAATTAAAACAACTGCCGGCTTGCTAATGGCATATATCACGCTAAAGAATGTATGCAGAGCGATTAACAAGTGGATTTTAGTGGTGGGATTTTTATGAATTTGGGGATTTATAGGGGGATTTATAAGAATTTATTTATAGGAAGTTATAAATTTGGGGATTTATATCTTTTCATGATGGATGGTTCTTGGCCAGCGTTTAACATGGTGATGGATTTATAACGAACAGTTCGTGAAATGTATTTCATAGCCTGAATCCGTCCTTTTACAAAGTACGCCGCATCTTAAGCAGAATCGACCAATCCGTCAAAAAATCCAACCTATTAGCAGAAATTAAAGCATCGAAATACTGACGTTCTCTGAACATTGGCTTCTAGGTGGGTTGCTCTTGGATTTGTACGTTCCAGGTTACGTTAAACAGTTACAATATTTACGGAGTGATCAAACGAAGGAACATCATTATGTACATCATTCCCTTGTTAATACTATTACAGAAGCTGTTGTGGAGTTGTTATGACTGTTGTGAAGATGCCATCGCTGTTGTGGAGATGTTACCGCTGCTGTGTACTAGAACTGCTGTCAAAAGTGTGTGTGTGTGTGTGGTGTCAGAACACCTATTGACACAGGTTCTGACACCTATGTAGGTGTCAGAACCTTGCAATAGTTGTCAGCGCTGCTGTGAGAAATATCAGTGGCTCTGCTGTGGAGGTTTTAAAGCTTTCGCTGACACAGCGCTGAAGAATGCCGACCAGTGCGAGAGACCGACACGTTCAATTCTATTTCCCCTCATACGTTCAAGTTTGACTGACAGGAATTCAGTCTGTATGATGAAATGGCTATTAGCAATTAATAACTGTTGCCATGAAAATGTTAAAGCTGGAATTATTTTTTTGTGTAAATCGTCGTTTGATTCAGTTCTATCGCTGAATCAAAAGGAATAAATAAAAACCCTTTTTTATTACTGGCTGTTTTACAATTTATATTGAAAGAGAGTTATTAAGGCTACCCCCACAATTCACAGCTTCCAATGGACAAATGGTGTCGTTCGAACCAATGGAGGTCCTCCTCCACTGGAATATGTTCAATAACAATATGTTTGTGAGAATTTGTATTCAGGCCTTAATTTTAGGGGTTAGGGGAGGACACGTGGGCTTCTCATCCAATGGGTCCCACCGTGATTGTGGTTACAGTATGTAAAGGAGAGAACTGGGAAGGGGGATCCTTTGAAGCCCGGAGTCTCATTAACCACGGGGTCCCATTAACCCTGGGGTCCCATTATCCCCATGGTCCCATTAACCCCGGGAGTCACAGCTTCCCTTGAGAGCCCTTCAATCCCGGCAACATTTTCCTTGGCGCTTCGTGAGGGTGTCAACATACACTCCACTCTGAGATCTGTTTCTCCTTCTCACCGCCAGAGGCCCCAAGATAAGAGCTTGCGTCTTCAGTAATGACACTATAATTTACACATTCCAATTGTATTATCGGAAATAGGATGTAATTCTTCATTTGATAATAAAGGAGCAGGATATAGCTCGGCTGCGGTGCGTGTATTTACTATTTATATCCAGTTAAAGGTTCGTCCCATCCTTAGCACTCTCTGTAGACCTTTCTATAAAGATCTTTTACACCCTTTTCATTTACATTTATTACTTGGTCTTTACTCTTTTATGGAACTTAAAGAGCTGATATTGACACGAATAATTATAGCCAACATTTTGTTTTTTCTCGTTGTCGCCTTACTTTACTGATATTTTATTAACGCTCTTTAATAAGTGATCATTTTCACATATTTTTGCATTTTAGCAGGTATTAGAAGAGATAATAGACCTCGACGACTTTAATTCGATTCTGGCAGTCATTTAACACTTATAATCATTGATCGACGCTGTCAATAGCAATCTATGACAAATTACGAAGTCCATACACATACACACACACACACACACACACACACACACACACACACACACACACACACACACACACACACACACACACACACACACACACACACACACACACACACGTAACCACACACACACACACACACACACACACACACACACACACACACACACACACACACACACACACACACACACACACACACACACACAAGCTTGAAACTAACGTACAGAGCAGTCCTGATTTGCCAAATTAATCAACATTTGTAATTCCCTAATTAATCTGATTTGCGCAGTCAATATGCACTTTATTTTGATTACTGTAGCCTTGGATCTGTACAACAGAGTCTGTAACCCAGGATCTGTAGCCCTGGATAGCCTTGGATCTGTAACCCTTAATCTGTAGCCCTGGATTTGTATATTTGGATCTGCAGCCCCTGGATCAGTGGCCCTGGATCTGTAGAACTTGTGCTTCATCTAAGATTTTACTTCACCTGCTGTCAACAAGGTGTGAAATGCGCTATAGAGCTGTACGTTTCCTAACTGGCTGACTGGTTTACGTACTAGGTTGAACACGTTGGTTTTTCATGGACACTGAAGAGTCCAATTTCATTCCCATTATGTTTTCTCGTGTTTTCTCGCCCGCAAATTTTACCTGTCATTGCCTACTCCAGGATGATATTGCTGAAAGTTTGTAATTGATGACCCTCGTAGCAGTTGTTATTTCTTCTTTTTTCCATATATGATGGTTAGAGTACAGTCATCAGCATAGGTCTAAGCTTCAGAAACGAGGTGTAACAGGTCACTGAAGTAGGTATTCCACAACAAATGGCCAAGCACACTTCCCTGTGGTACGTTGATACCAGTTGAGTGACTCTCAGATTAAGCTCCTTGAGGCCTGTTCTTAGAGTCCATTCTTGAAGGTAGTTCTTTATTGGTAGTAAAATGGAGCCTGAGATATCTAGTGTTTGAAGCTTTGCTAGTACTCCAGATCGCCAAACTCAAGCAAAGGCACCTACAATGTTCAAAAGCAGCAACATAACTGATCTTGGACCCATCCGGTGATTAATGCCACTTAGCGGAGAGATCTCCAACAGAAGTATCTTTTGTAGAACCATATTATAGCCAAAAATATTAGCCGATGATGGTCAAAATTTGACATTTATTTAGAGATTGATGTCTCACTTATAGATTAATGTCTCATTTAGAGATTAATGTCTCATTTAGAGATTAATGTCTCAAAAATATTGCTAGTAATTGAAAGCAGTGACGCTGATCTGTAGTTACAAAACACTGAACGAACACTGAACGACGCTTCGTTTTCTTTACTGGAACATCTGCTCTCTTCCATTGGAAGGACCAAATTCCTGAAGTAAGGCAGAGTTGGTAGAGGTGTGAGAGAGGCGAGGCCGGTAGGTCCTCACAACTACATAATAGTCTTCCAGGCGATCGATAAGTCACAATAACGTGGCTAAAGTATGTTGACCAGACCACACACTAGAAGGTGAAGGGACGACGATGATTGACAATCGACTTGAGAATGGTCCAGGACGAACCGAAACGTCGTCGTCCCTTCACCTTCTAGTGTGTGGTCTGGTCAACATAATAGTCTTGGGCTGACCTTGCCGACGGCCTTGCCTATGTCAGGCGTTTTAAGGAGGTGGACATCTTGGAACAATTGAGTAACCACTTCAGACAAGTTGGACCCAGTCACTGGATAATGCGGAGATCGTCGTTCGAGATCAGAGACCTACATCATGGTAGCAAAATGGTGTGCCAATAGGTCAGCATTTTTCCTATCTTCTGTCTTCTACAGTCCCGTCTTCCCGGTTGAGTGGCGGGATTGTGTCCTCAGACGAGAAACTGCCGGTTTTTTAATAACTAGAAACCAACCGATTTTGGATATAACTCTTCATATAGATACGTTAAGATTCAGATTTAGATAAACCTCTTTTTCATTTCACAAGATCGTCTATGAATGTTCCTGTTGAGCGCCGAAGGATGTTCTTTGAATCTCCTCCAGGCTTTCTTTTTGGCATCATCTGTAACACGGCGTAACCAAACCATGGCTGATCATGGCTCTCTCTCTCTCTCTCTCTCTCTCTCTCTCTCTCTCTCTCTCTCTCTCTCTCTCTCTCTCTCTCTCTCTCTCTCTCTCTCTCTCTCTCTCTCTCGCTCAATTAAAATATAAAAATATTATTTAACAATAACTATTAGCTATCCCACTGAAACCATTTATAAATGGTTAATACACACTAAATATAAATCCAGATTAAAGGCTTCCGGTAACAATAATATTGGTACATTTACCGAGTAATATATAGCGTGAATCGCAGTCATAAACGTCTGAACCGAAGACAATAGTGGTTTAGTCGATAGATTTAAACAAAGAAAAAAGTACCGTATTTGATCTGATTTGTTAAAATGTCGGTAAAACGTTGTTTCCATTTTAACAAGTGACAGTATGGAGCACGGGGCCAGACTGGCAGGAGGAATCCCTCCAAAACTCGACAGTCTCCGATATCTGGGTGATCGATTTTAGATTTGAGGAATTGTACGCAGGTTGCACTTTTCTCGGATTGCTTCGTATACGTTTGACTCGTGAGAGATGGTTCTTTTATGCAGGCGATGAGTCACAATAACGTGGCTAAAGTATGTTGACCAGACCACACGCCTAGAAGGTGAAGGGGACGACGATGTTTCGGTCCGTCCTGGACCATTCTCGACTTGAGAATGGTCAAGGACGGACCGAAACGTCGTCGTCCCTTCACCTTCTAGTGTGTGGTCTGGTCAACATATTTCTTTTAGCTCCTATATTGTCTCTTCTAAAACACGTGACAGTTCAGGTTCTGGCTAGGTCTGTTCTGCAACACATGCGTTATTCTTAGGTCATGTTTTGTGCGTTCTGAAATGAGTGATACTCAGGCTTGTCGGATATCCTTAGAATGAGTTTGACTTTTGAACTTTTACATATTTTCTGGCACCGTGTCTGGACTCTTCAGTGTGACTGTACCCAAACTCTGCACCTCGATTTGATTGTAACAAAATAATCAAAATGGACGCCTTCTGATAGGAATACTTTCGCTTCCCACATGAGTTGAGACGAAAGCTGACACGTTGTAACACAAATGACCAGATATGCTGGCACGCTGAGGGACACGCTGACACCCACGCTGACACCCACGCTGACACCCACGCTGAGGGACACGCTGACACCCACGCTGACAGACACGCTGACACCCACGCTGAGGGACACGCTGACACCCACGCTGAGGGACACGCTGACACCCACGCTGACAGACACGCTGACACCCACGCTGACAGACACGCTGACACCCACGCTGACAGACACGCTGACACCCACGCTGAGGGACACGCTGACACCCACGCTGACAGACACGCTGACACCCACGCTGACAGACACGCTGACACCCACGCTGACAGACACGCTGACAGCACGCTGGCTTCCTGACTCATGTTGATGGGAATCTCGAGCCCTCCTGATACAAACTGCTGCTTCCCGAGACAAACACTCACCACACACTCGAAACACACTTGCAGCAGGGTGGTGGGTTCCTGAGCTTGATAGGGTGTTTACACACTCCCGCCATGCCTGAGCACGTTCTTGGGAAATGAGTGTTTACAAATAGCATTGGGTAATAGGGGACCGGGGGGGGGGGCGAAGTGAGTGAATGAGTGTCTGTGTGTGTGTGTGTGTGTGTGTACTCACCTAATTGTACTCATCTAATTGTGTTTGCGGGGGTTGAGCCCAGGCTCTTTGGTCCCGCCTCTCAACCGTCAATCAACAGGTGTACAGGTTCCTGAGCCTATTGGGCTCTATCATATCTACACTTGAAACTGTGTATGGAGTCAGCCTCCACCACATCACTGCCTAATGCATTCCATTTGTCAACCACTCTGACACTAAAAAAAATTATTTCTAATATCTCTGTGGCTCATTTGGGTACTCAGCTTCCACCTGTGTCCCCTAGTGCGTGTGCCCCTTGTGTTATATAGCCTGTCTTTATCTACCCTATCGATTCCCTTCAGAATTTTGAATGTGGTGAACATGTCCCCTCTAACTCTTCTGTCTTCCAATGAAGTGAGGTTTAATTCCCGTATTCTCTCCTCGTAGCTCATACCTCTCAGCTCGGGTACTAGTCTGGTGGCAAACCATTGAACCTTTTCCAGTGTAGTCTTATGCTTGACTAGATATGGACTCCATGCTGGAGCCGCATACTCCAGGATTAGTCTGACATATGTGGTATATAATGTTCTGAAAGATTCCTTACACAAATTTCTAAAGGCCAACCTGGCATATACCGCTGATGTTATCCTCTTGATATGAGCTACAGGGGACAGACCTGGCGTGATATCAACCCCCAAGTCTTTCTCTCTCTCTGACTCTTGAAGTATTTCATCTCCCAAATGATACCTTGTATCTGGTCTCCTGCTCCCTACCCCTATCTTCATTACATTACATTTGCTTGGGTTAAACTCTAACAACCATTTGTTCGACCATTCCTGCAGCTTGTCCAGGTCTTCTTGAAGCCTCAAGATCAAGCCTCAAGAAGCCTTTCACCTAATGCAGCTGTTCACCTAGTTGGAAATAGGTACCCGGGAGTTAGGCATGTGTTGAGGAGGTTGTACCCTAAGGAATGTCAGTAGTTTGACCTTGCAAGGTCCTCAATACCAGAGGTATGTACATAGACACAGGCTTCTTGTTCTGGACAAAATTATTTTTGGTTTAAGCAGGACTTGGGCTAGAGATTGATCAGTTATCTCTGTAAGGAATATTTATGTCTAAAGACAGTTTGTGATCATTTTTTTATGATGATCTATGCAGATTTATGAATGCAGTTATGAGATAATTGCATTTCGGTAACGATAGAGCTTTAGGATAGTTATGTAAAGATGAGCCTACTATAATTTTATGTCGGCGCTTATATATATATATATATATATATATATATATATATATATATATATATATATATATATATATATATATATATATATATATATATATATATATGTCGTACCTAGTAGCCAGAACACACTTCTCAGCCTACTATGCAAGGCCCGATTTGCCTAATAAGCCAAGTTTTCATGAATTAATGCTTTTTCGACTACCTAACCTAACCTAATATATAGAGATAGGTTAGGTTAGGTTAGGTAGGGTTGGTTAGGTTCGGTCATATATCTACGTTAATTTTAACTCCAATAAAAAAAATTGACTCATACATAATGAAATGAGTAGCTTTATCATTTCATAAGAAAAAAATTAGAGAAAATATATTAATTCAGTAAAACTTGGCTTATTAGGCAAATCGGGCCATGTATAGTTGGCTGAGAAGTGCGTTCTGGCTATTAGGTACGACATATATATATATATATATATATATATATATATATATATATATATATATATATATATATATATATATATATATATAATATGATTCAGCAGGATGGTATATATCATAAGAACAAGACGATGATGATAAGCACTATAACACCAAAATGTTTCTCATTTTTGTACACACGGTAACAATGTATACACATTTTTTTTATTATCTAGCAACACTGCAGTCTTTTTTCCACAGAAGGCATTTCATAAAGGAATTTTCGAAGCGTTCCTGAGCATATGACAAAAGATAAAAGCTTGGAAAATGGCAGTAGAAGTTTATTGTATGTACGCTAAAACGAGAGAGAGATAGAAGGAGAGAATGGGAGAGATAGAAGAGAGGTAAAAATGCTGGGAAGAACGGAGAGACGCATAGAGGAAAGACAAAATGGAAGAGGAGTAAGCTTAACACACCCAACCCACAAATTTATGGGTTGGGGGTCACCTTAGTAAACAAAGGTAAAGCCAATAAAGGATAAGATATAGAAAATATTTAAGCAAAAATAATTATTTGAAAGAGAGAGAAACGAGGAGAATTACGCCCTGTCAACAGAGCACACAGAGTGTAACCTACGCGGTGTAAATACACTTTCCGTGCCTCGGAACACCTGCCAATACAACATATTTTCTTCACGTTGCGTTGTCAATATTTGTTTTTCCATCTGTTATGTGTTGCGTATTGACCACTTTCTTAATGTGTGTGTGTGTGTGTGTGTGTGTGTGTGTGTGTGTGTGTGTGTGTGTGTGTGTGTGTGTGTGTGTGTGTGTGTGTGTGTGTGTGTGTGTGTGTGTGTGTGTGTGTGCTCACATTAATTATAGTCACCTAGTTGTGCTTGCGGCTCTAAGCTTTGGCTCTTTGGTCCCGCCACTCAACCGACAATCTACTGGTGTACAGATTTCTGAGCTTCTCTGAGCTCTCTTGATTTCTGAACCTCAGCCCGTTCTCCTAAAGGGCTTCCCAAGGTTCCTAAGCTTCTGCCTGAGAAAACTCACTTTGGCGCTTGCCAAATACTAGAGGCAAGCTGAGACAATACCTGTCCCACCTCAGACAGGACAGGCTCGCCGGGAGCTGCCACACGCCAGACAAGACAGGCTGACGGCGCCTGCTGGCAAACATTGCTGTAATCTAAAACAAAATCTTAATTATAATTTCATCCTTCTTCAGTAAAACTTTGTTTCCTGTCTATTAAGCATTCTCTCCCACAACTTGATACTTCCCCCAGTCTCTTCCTGTCTACCCACAGTCTCTTACAGTCACCCACAGTCTCTTACAGTCACCCACAGTCTCTTACAGTCACCCACAGTCTCTTACAGTCACCCACAGTCTCTTACAGTCACCCACAGTCTCTTACAGTGACCCACAGTCTCTTACAGTGACCCACAGTCTCTTCCAGTCACCCACAGTCTCTTACAGTGACCCACAGTCTCTTACAGTCACCCACAGTCTCTTACAGTCACCCACAGTCTCTTACAGTCACCCACAGTCTCTTACAGTCACCCACAGTCTCTTACAGTCACCCACAGTCTCTTACAGTCACCCACAGTCTCTTCCAGTCACCCACAGTCTCTTACAAACCCACAGTCTCTTACAGTGACCCACAGTCTCTTACAGTGACCCACAGTCTCTTACAGTCACCCACAGTCTCTTACAGTGACCCACAGTCTCTTACAGTGACCCACAGTCTCTTACCGTCACCCACAGTCTCTTACAGTGACCCACAGTCTCTTCCAGTCACCCACAGTCTCTTACAGTGACCCACAGTCTCTTACAGTCACCCACAGTCTCTTACAGTCACCCACAGTCTCTTACAGTCACCCACAGTCTCTTACAGTCACCCACAGTCTCTTACAGTCACCCACAGTCTCTTACAGTGACCCACAGTCTCTTACAGTCACCCACAGTCTCTTCCAGTCACCCACAGTCTCTTACAGTGACCCACAGTCTCTTACAGTCACCCACAGTCTCTTCCAGTCACCCACAGTCTCTTACAGTGACCCACAGTCTCTTACAGTCACCCACAGTCTCTTCCAGTGACCCACAGTCTCTTACAGTCACCCACAGTCTCTTACAGTGACCCACAGTCTCTTACAGTCACCCACAGTCTCTTACAGTCACCCACAGTCTCTTCCAGTCACCCACAGTCTCTTCCAGTCACCCACAGTCTCTTACAGTCACCCACAGTCTCTTACAGTCACCCACAGTCTCTTACAGTCACCCACAGTCTCTTACAGTCACCCACAGTCTCTTACAGTCACCCACAGTCTCTTACAGTGACCCACAGTCTCTTACAGTCACCCACAGTCTCTTACAGTCACCCACAGTCTCTTACAGTCACCCACAGTCTCTTACAGTCACCCACAGTCTCTTCCAGTCACCCACAGTCTCTTACAGTCACCCACAGTCTCTTACAGTCACCCACAGTCTCTTCCAGTCACCCACAGTCTCTTACAGTGACCCACAGTCTCTTACAGTCACCCACAGTCTCTTCCAGTGACCCACAGTCTCTTACAGTCACCCACAGTCTCTTACAGTGACCCACAGTCTCTTACAGTCACCCACAGTCTCTTACAGTCACCCACAGTCTCTTCCAGTCACCCACAGTCTCTTCCAGTCACCCACAGTCTCTTACAGTCACCCACAGTCTCTTACAGTCACCCACAGTCTCTTACAGTCACCCACAGTCTCTTACAGTGACCCACAGTCTCTTACAGTGACCCACAGTCTCTTACAGTGACCCACAGTCTCTTACAGTGACCCACAGTCTCTTCCAGTCACCCACAGTCTCTTACAGTGACCCACAGTCTCTTACAGTGACCCACAGTCTCTTCCAGTCACCCACAGTCTCTTACAGTCACCCACAGTCTCTTCCAGTCACCCACAGTCTCTTCCAGTCACCCACAGTCTCTTACAGTCACCCCCAGTCTCTTACAGTCACCCACAGTCTCTTACAGTCACCCACAGTCTCTTACAGTCACCCACAGTCTCTTCCAGTCACCCACAGTCTCTTACAGTGACCCACAGTCTCTTACAGTCACCCACAGTCTCTTCCAGTCACCCACAGTCTCTTCCAGTCACCCACAGTCTCTTCCAGTCACCCACAGTCTCTTACAGTCACCCACAGTCTCTTACAGTCACCCACAGTCTCTTACAGTCACCCACAGTCTCTTCCAGTCACCCACAGTCTCTTCCAGTCACCCACAGTCTCTTACAGTGACCCACAGTCTCTTACAGTGACCCACAGTCTCTTCCAGTCACCCACAGTCTCTTCCAGTCACCCACAGTCTCTTACAGTGACCCACAGTCTCTTACAGTCACCCACAGTCTCTTACAGTGACCCACAGTCTCTTACAGTCACCCACAGTCTCTTACAGTGACCCACAGTCTCTTACAGTCACCCACAGTCTCTTACAGTCACCCACAGTCTCTTACAGTGACCCACAGTCTCTTCCAGTCACCCACAGTCTCTTCCAGTCACCCACAGTCTCTTACAGTGACCCACAGTCTCTTACAGTGACCCACAGTCTCTTACAGTCACCCACAGTCTCTTACAGTGACCCACAGTCTCTTACAGTGACCCACAGTCTCTTACAGTGACCCACAGTCTCTTACAGTCACCCACAGTCTCTTACAGTGACCCACAGTCTCTTACAGTGACCCACAGTCTCTTACAGTCACCCACAGTCTCTTACAGTGACCCACAGTCTCTTACAGTCACCCACAGTCTCTTACAGTGACCCACAGTCTCTTACAGTGACCCACAGTCTCTTACAGTGACCCACAGTCTCTTCCAGTCACCCACAGTCTCTTCCAGTGACCCACAGTCTCTTACAGTGACCCACAGTCTCTTCCAGTCACCCACAGTCTCTTACAGTGACCCACAGTCTCTTCCAGTCACCCACAGTCTCTTACAGTCACCCACAGTCTCTTACAGTGACCCACAGTCTCTTACAGTGACCCACAGTCTCTTCCAGTCACCCACAGTCTCTTACAGTCACCCACAGTCTCTTCCAGTCACCCACAGTCTCTTACAGTGACCCACAGTCTCTTACAGTGACCCACAGTCTCTTACAGTCACCCACAGTCTCTTCCAGTCACCCACAGTCTCTTACAGTGACCCACAGTCTCTTACAGTCACCCACAGTCTCTTCCAGTCACCCACAGTCTCTTACAGTGACCCACAGTCTCTTACAGTGACCCACAGTCTCTTACAGTCACCCACAGTCTCTTACAGTGACCCACAGTCTCTTACAGTCACCCACAGTCTCTTACAGTGACCCACAGTCTCTTACAGTGACCCACAGTCTCTTCCAGTCACCCACAGTCTCTTACAGTGACCCACAGTCTCTTACAGTCACCCACAGTCTCTTACAGTCACCCACAGTCTCTTCCAGTCACCCACAGTCTCTTACAGTCACCCACAGTCTCTTACAGTGACCCACAGTCTCTTACAGTCACCCACAGTCTCTTACAGTCACCCACAGTCTCTTACAGTGACCCACAGTCTCTTACAGTGACCCACAGTCTCTTACAGTGACCCACAGTCTCTTACAGTCACCCACAGTCTCTTCCAGTCACCCACAGTCTCTTCCAGTCACCCACAGTCTCTTACAGTGACCCACAGTCTCTTACAGTCACCCACAGTCTCTTACAGTGACCCACAGTCTCTTACAGTGACCCACAGTCTCTTACAGTCACCCACAGTCTCTTACAGTGACCCACAGTCTCTTACAGTGACCCTAAGCTTCTTCCGATGACCATATATTTTTATTTTTTTTCAACACGGAAACTGACAGAAATGATTTCTGTCAGTCGCTAAATTGTAAGTTTGTTCGTCTTTCTCATTCCTCTGTTAACTTAATTCATCTCGTCGTTGAATTATATTTGGTTAATTAGCCAGGGTTTGCCTACTCTCAACTTGAGTTTGGATTCTTTGTTGTGTAGTTTGCTCTCTCTCTCTCTCTCTCTCTCTCTCTCTCTCTCTCTCTCTCTCTCTCTCTCTCTCTCTCTCCTAGTATTCCACGAGCCTGTCTTTCTATTTACGCTAATACCCTGCAGGATATTTATATTGGGGATGCTGGCCTAAGCGGGCGTGTGTGCGCGCGCGTTTGTGGGTATATGTGTGTGTGTGTGTGTGTGTGTGTGTGTGTGTGTGTGTGTGTGTGTGTGTGTGTGTGTGTGTGTGTGTGTGTGTGTGTGTGTGTGTGTGGGGGGGGTGATGCGTGTGGTCGCACCTCTCTCTCTCTCTCTACAAGTTTGGCTCATATCTGGAAATTTATGTGATCTATCGGTTGTCTATCCTCCGCCGGCTGCTTTCTCATCCTCCTCGTCCTTTTATCTCATCACTTCGTTTACTTGGCATTGCTCGCTGAACACCGGCTCCCCAGTCGCCGCCTTCCTGGGTCTGGAGGAGTCTATACGTAGCCTCGGAACATTCTTAGATCGCGTGTTCTTTCAAACCAATCAAATCAAATTGGGAAATTTTATAGAAATTATTGTACTCAAATTTCCTCGATTTCCAGGTAACCAAGTCCCTAATTGTTTACCCTTCAGGAAGTTTCTTAACCAAACGACTAACTTCAGGATATGTAATTTTCTTTTACGTTAATTCTCAGAAAGTTTTTCAGTCTTTTAGTATTCTTTTCTTACTCATTATTTTTGTAATATTATTTCCATTGGATGTTCAAGTACCAGTTTACATTGACTGTAGACTCCCGATGGGGTTACCTTGAGGTTACCTTGAGATGATTTCGGGGCTTTAGTGTCCCCGCGGCCCGTCCTCGACCAGGCCTCCACCCCCAGGAAGCAGCCCGTGACAGCTGACTAACTCCCAGGTACCTATTTACTGCAAGGTAACAGGGGCATTCAGGGTGAAAGAAACTTTGCCCATTTGTTTCTGCCTCGTGCGGGAATCGAACCCGCGCCACAGAATTACGAGTCCTGCGCGCTATCCACCAGGCTACGAGGCCCCCTACGAGGGGGTTATCATATTCTTTCCTCCTCTTCGCCTTTATCCCCACATTTATTCATTTCGCTTGCATCCAGAAGCCTTGTTCTACATAGCTATTCAATGTAGAACATATGGTCCAATATCTACCAGCCAATATCGCTCGGAGATTAAATTTATTATATAATAGCTTCGTCCTCTCTCGTTTCGCAAGTGTTCATACCTTCCAGTGACACTAAGACAAGGAGTGTTGAAACCCATCGTACTCGTCGTTTCTCGATCTTGTTTTGTTTAATTACTTGGATGTAAAAGATTATCAGTACTTATTTTGGTCCTCGAGTTGTTGAAATAGGGTCACTGACCCGCCATGGATGCTGATATATGATATTATCACGTGGTATCTTCTTGAGGTTATCTTGAGATGATTTCGGGGCTTTTTAGTGTCCCCGCGGCCCGGTCCTCAACCAGGCCTACACCCCCAGGAAGCAGCCAGTGACAGATGACTAACACCCAGGTACCTATTTTACTGCTAGGTAACAGGAGCATAGGATGAAAGAAACTCTGCCCAATGTTTCTCGCCGGCGCCTGGGATCGAACCCAGGACCACAGAATCACAAGTCCAGCGTGCTGTCCGCTCGGCCGACCGGCTCCGGTAGGCCAAGAAAAAAGCCTCATCGGTCACCTATGACGTAAATATTTCGTATAATATATAATATAAATAAGAACGTAAATTTCCATTTACATCCTTTATTTTTTTCCCTTCTAACGCTGTAGTTGTCGGGTTTAGCGCTGCCACCCTCACTTTCGTCTCGGTTTTGTTGGATATTCCAAACACGTTTGTATGTAACGCCTTCAGACAGGATTGTAAGAATGGGGTTGTGGTGTTGGTCGGAGTAGGGGGTGTTGCAGGTGATTGTGTTGAGAGGATTGTTAGGCGTTTTGTTGTTGGCGGGGGGGGGGGGAGGGGAGTTGTTTATGGTCGGTGCAGGTGTTAAGGTAAGGTGATCATCAGGATAAAGTGCTGTTGTTGTTGTTATAGATTCAGCTACTCGGAACAAGTTCCAAGTAGCACGGGCTATGGTGAGCCCGTAACTTACCTGGCACAGGAGCGGGGCAAGAAGCACGGGATATGGTTAGCCTCCCTGGATAAAGTGCTAAGCCACTACGAGTAGATAGCACTTGGAAGAGATGAGGATATGTATTTGGGGCTAGGATGGAAGAAATGAATAGGACCCAACCACTTGGGAAAGTGGTTGGGTACCATTTCCAAAAAGTGGAAAGGGGGTGTAGCACTTGCACTGTGTAATAGGCACTCGTTCCATTTACCTCAACCAGACCCGACCATGTTGTGCACGT
This sequence comes from Procambarus clarkii, assembly GCF_040958095.1. Taxonomy (NCBI): domain Eukaryota; kingdom Metazoa; phylum Arthropoda; class Malacostraca; order Decapoda; family Cambaridae; genus Procambarus; species Procambarus clarkii. The sequence continues at coordinate 37,337,274 of NC_091154.1, read as the reverse complement.
ACCCAACTGCAATTAACGTTAAAAATTTGTCGGGGCTGGCATCCAACCTCGGACAGACAGAGAGACCGATATTCTAATTTTGTTTACATTCAGACATTCAGTAGCTGGTATAAATCAGCAGTTTGGATGTAAAAAAAAATGTAAGAGTTAAGAGAACTTCTACAAATAAAATAGCTTGGTGATCGCGACACACACCAACCCACGTCGGCAATTCTGCCTGTATATCGCCAAGCCACACATTCCATAGCGGTAATAAAATATGGGATTAATGCCGAGCGCGAACTGTTGTTGTTGAAGATTAGGCCACCGCAAGAGGTGGCACGGGCATGAATAGCCCGTAGCTGGTAGACCGAGCGAGAATATTGCATGTTGTTGTTGATGTTTTAGATTTAGCTACTCAGAACGAAGTGTCCATGTAGCACGGGCTATGGTGAGCCCGTAAAACTGGCTCACCATAGCCCGTTTTAGCCCACATAGCAAGATTGATTGATGAAGATTAAGCCACCTAAAAGGTGGCACGGGCATGAATAGCCCGTAAGTGGTGGCCCCTTTGAGCCATTACCAGTATCAAGAGCTGATACTGGAGATCTGTGGAGGTGCAACTGCACCCTGCGTGACGGGAGATGTCTCCCGTGCCACATAGCAAGTGGGCTAAAAATATATATATCCACATAGATACGGAGATGAGGCACAGTAATTATCAATAAAAGGTGATGATATCTATTGCCTCCTTGGTTTAGTTAGCCAGTAACACCTTTGACTGCCCAAGTTGGCAGAATATATTTCAGTTGTATCATCCGCATAAGTGATATATTTCCCCAGGTTGCGGAGTTGCACTTCAGGTGTGTATCGTCAGGTGTGTATATGTTACAAAAGTGGCTGATAGGCTAAAGACTAATTGTTTTTGGGGGGCCTTCTGTGATGATCATGCGGGTCATAAGGTGGGACTCAATGTTAGTTTTGTTAAGGTCTACTGTTTGTGTTGTGAGTAATGTTGCAGCTCTTGTCCCACAAGATTTGTAATTGGCGTTTCTGTACTGGGACAAAAGTTGACATTTTCCTTGGGGTTTATTCTGATGGGCTCTGGATTTGGGGTGATGTAAGGGGGAGAGGGAGGAGGAGGAGAGAGAGAGAGAGAGATTAAGGGAGGGGAGGAATAGAGGGAGGTGAAGAGGGAAGACATATGGGTGGGAAAGGAGGGAAGAGAGAGAGAGGGGAACGGGTTCCTATATTCATGTTGGTCTGTTTATTTATATATCGTACCTGTTGATATAGTCTCTCTCTCTCTCTCTCTTCCTCTCTCTCTCTCTCTCTCTCTCTCTCTCTCTCTCTCTCTCTCTCTCTCTCTCTCTCTCTCTCTCTCTCTCTCTCTCTCTCTCTCTCTTCCTCTCTCTCTCTCTCTCTCTCTCTCTCTCTCTCTCTCTCTCTCTCTCTCTCTCTCTCTCTACTTCTTCTACTTCTGATTCCTGTTAACATGCTCACAGTTTTTCCCCACTAGTTTTCTCTGGAACGGGACTCGCCAATCGGTTTACAACCAGGTCCCTATCCCTATTTACTGCTGGGTGAACAGAGACATCAGATAAAATTAAAAGTTGTCCAAACGCTTCCGTCCTGCCATAGGGATTATGCAAATTTTCAGTTCCAATGAATGCACACATTTTATCCCTCTAAAGTCCAGTACATTCAACTCATTCCTTCTATTCTCTGCTCAAGGTTCTGATTTACCCATTAACTTTATTTATCGCCTTCTCCTGTCTACTAATTCATTTTAACTTGGTCAGGGGAACAGACGGGATTATTTACTGACCCACCTGTATCACAGGTGTTTTTCATCGTGCAAAATCTCCATTAGCTGATATTATTCACTGCACCAAGTCTCGTCAGCTCGGCTTATACCTGGTCAGTATGTATTGTGTGCACGGCTGGGAATGTGTGTGTGTGTGTGTGTGTGTGTGTGTGTGTGTGTGTGTGTGTGTGTGTGTGTGTGTGTGTGTGTGTGTGTGTGTGTGTGTGTGTGTGTGTGTGCGTGCGTGTATGTACTAGTGTGTGTGCGCGCGGTGTTTTGCATTCCTTGGAATGTCTCCTCACCAGGACTACATACACGGGCTAGTGTACACACACACAAGTCTCCACAAACTTGTCTCCTGTTTTTTGCCGACGAATTATCAGGCAGGAAGCGACGGCTGCCTGCACTTTTGGCAACATCCGACGGCATTTGTCCGAATTTACGAGCACGAAACCCGGAAAACACAACTCCCATCCGGTTAAAGATACTTACTCACGAAATGTCTTCGTGCCCAAAAGCCCCTCCCCAACTCCTTCCCTCAAATACCCTCGACCCTGTCACCAAGTATGTCAAGGTCACCAATCCGGTGCCCGACGACTATCGTTGCCTTCGAATCATGCTAACGAAGGGTTGCCTTCGTTAGCATGATTAAGGTTAAACTGATCGAGACCGTGTTCACTCCTAGCCGTCTCCGGCTCACGGAGGTCAACATCTGTCGCTTCGTCTTGATCTGTCCTTCGGTCACACTTTCTTGCGACGGGTGTAGTGGTTCGTCATAGCCCCAGCTGGACAGAATCTCTCACCCCGACAGCAGAACTTCACTTGCCGGCAGCGTCCCAGGGCCTTGCAACAAGGGCAATTATCGAGACTGGTTCCAGCACCTAGCACACAAATCCGCACGCAAATCCCCCACGAGTATCTAGTAACTATCCACCGTTCTCATTGTGGAACGAGTCGCTTCTTACATCCCGCTGCCTACGACAACATGGTCATCCAGCGACGAGCGGCGTCACCTACGCAACACAGGTCCATTTGAGGAACTGTGTTGTGGCGCCTCTTACCACAAGAGGCGCCACGCCTCATGTGGTAAGAGGCGTCACCTGCGTCACAAAGACGTCACCTGCGTCACAGAGACGTCATCTGAGTCACAGAGACGTCACCTGCGTCACAGAGACGTCATCTGCGTCACAGAGACGTCATCTTCGTCACAGAGACGTCATCTGCGTCTAGTGACGTCATCTTCGTCACAGAGACGTCATCTGCGTCACAGAGACGTCACCTGCGTCACAGAGACGTCACCTGCGTCACAGAGACGTCACCAGCGTCACAGAGACGTCATCTCCTAGAGAACCTCAGGAGGTGACGTCTCTGCTGTGATCCAGGCCCAGTTCTTCCAGACCTCCTCTCGTATCTGTAATATATAATTCACAGCATTCTTCTCTTTTAAAATTCACGTAAAACCACACACACCTCAACACCCACTCAGCCGCAACATATGCGACCCTCAACATATGTCTCCCACTCATCGCCATAAAAATTCGATCGCATGTTTACGAGTATACCTCATTCACCAGCGTTCGAGCCCCTCCCCCAACCCCCCCAATGTCAAGGGGGACCAAACTCTGCATATTTAGCCACTAAAGGGATCGAAGAAGCTCGCTAATTCATCATTCTGTCAGATCATGCAAGACTCTAATGCATTCCCGATAACACGATAAATCGACCTGCCGATCATTGTGGGGATACATAAATAAATGTAAGATAGGGGAGAGGGAAAGGAAGATAGGGGAGAGGGGAAGGGAGAAGATAAGGAGAAAGGGAGAGAAAGTTGGAGGGAGGAAGAATGAGGGAGGGGGTGAAAGGGAGATGGTTGTAAGGGGGGGGAGAGGGAGAAGTATGTGGATCTAAGAGTTATGTGATGAAGTAATGGGTTTAAGAAAGTAGAGTGGAAAAAAGGAGTTGATAATTTTAGATTAGGAGGGGGAGTGGTGGATGGATATGAGAGAAGGGAAGGTGAAAGGCAAGAATAGAGGACTAAGGAAGGGGAAGAATAATTGTGTGTGATGTGAAAGGGAAGAGAAGGGAGACAGATTAGATTTTAACAATCGTGGGACATGGTGGTCGCTAGTATTGTGACCCCCACAACAATCCTCCTACTTGTATGCAACACACATATTAAAATCCATGAATTATGGTGCCATATATAAAATACCATAATTTAAAGCATCATTGGCATAGCGGCCATTAGTGCTTTAAACACTTGACATGGCATTATCTATTTCCTACTGCAACGTGTGGCCGGTCGCGTGTCCACGCACTGCTCTTCCCTACACACACACATACACACACACACACACACACACACACACACACACACACACACACACACACACACACACACACACACACACACACACACACACACACATACACACACACATACTCTCTTGCTTGAGAGTAGTAGAAAAATGGAATGCACTTGGGGAACAGGTTGTGGAAGCAAATACTATTCATACTTTTAAAACTAGGTATGATAGGGAAATGGGACAGGAGTCATTGCTGTAAACAACCGATAGCTAGAAAGGCGGGATCCAAGAGTCAATGCTCGATCCTGCAAGCACATATAGGTGAGTACATATAGGTGAGTACACACGAACTATGAACTCATCGGTACAGAGGAGGTCTCGCTTCTTGCAGGTCGGCGTTCAATCCCCGATGGTTCAAATAATTAGACACCATTCCTTCCCTCCGTACTATCCCAGATCCTGTTCATATCCCTTCCCAAGTGCTATACACTCACACACTCTTAACGCTTTCTCCTCCACTTCTCTACTTCCCTCCCTCTCTTTTCCCTGCTCCTTCTCATTTTCCACAAACTGCTTTTTACTTCCAAACCCATCGAAGTCCCTATCCCAGGTCTAAGCGGGGGCTACAGAGAAGAGACTATAGCTATGAAGTGCCTGAAGATCATATATATCGACGCTGATTGACTGTCAAAACAAGCAGATGAACTTAAATATTGAGAGCACAATCATCGATGTAATAGCAATAGTGAAAACTAAAATATCGGCTTAAAAAAACTCAAACAAAGACACGATGTCCAAGAGGTGAAGCTCGATCAAGTAGATACAAATAGATAGGTACACACGCACGTATATAACACGCACGAGTCTTATATACTCTATTTGTATCAATAAATTATGTACATGTAAGCCTCGGTGAAGAACCATCGGGGGACCGACAAGCCTCAGAAAGGTCAGTTTCTTCCTGTTTCCCTCCCTTGTATTTTCCTTCCCTCTACCCCTTGCTTTCTCCCTTCCTGCCTCATGTCTCTCACTTTCTCTCTTCCTCCTCATGTCTCTCACATTCTCTCATTATTTCTCCTCATGTCTCTCACTTTCTCCCTTCCTCCTCATGTCTCTCACATTCTCCCATTATTCCTCCTCATGTCTCTCACTTTCTCCCATCATTCCTCCTCATGTCTCTCACTTTCTCCCTTCCTCCTCATGTCTCTCACTTTCTCCCATCCTTCCTGCCTCATGTCTCTCACTTCTTCCTTCCTAATTAGGAAAGGCAGAAAGCCAGCAGCAAAGATGAACAAAATCACTATAAAACGGGTCCAGATCGACTAGTCATTCCTAGGGCAGAACAGAGAGAGAATACCGTAACTAACACCAGCGGTGTACACTACACACTACACACTACACGCTACACTACAATAGTGTAGTGTAATACAATGCCTGACGCTCAATAATACCGAGAGCACTTATCTCACTCCCACACAGCAGGAGCAACACCACCTCATGAACTCTTAAGACGCTTTTAACTCCTCATTAATGAGGAAAAACAACATTAGGAACGGCCTCGTATGGGCCAATACGTCTTCTGAATTTTTTCTATTCTTAAGTTATTGAAAACGGCGTCACAGCACTGTTCGTCATATATTTCAATTATTTCAATGGAACAGAACTCGGTAAGGAAACACCCAAGACAAATCCTCCTAAAATTCAAGATTCAAACCAAAGCTTTTGTCCATTGTAAATATACATATCTGAGTGTTTATACTGTGTACACCATTCCTGTTGATATAACTTTCCAGAGAGTCATACAAACGACCACAAAACTACCATAAGTTGACCAGACCACACACTAGAAGGTGAAGGGACGACGACGACGTTTCAGTCCGTCTGGGACCATTCTCAAGTCGATTGTGTGTAGTACCATAAGGAGCTGACTTTTCAGACCATTTTACGTCATTTCAATGTTAGTTTGCCTCTTTTTCCTTTGCTTGTCTGCATCAATGTATAGATAGATAACCTTTAAAAAAGTATTGTTGGCGGAGTCAAGTAAATCCTCAGGCTATATAAAGCGAGTAGTCATGTGATCAAATTTAAATAGATGTAACATTAAAGATATGGTTTTAGAGGGGAGGGGAATCAGAGGGGAGTTAGCTCTGCGCCTAGTAAGTATAAACTTACTCGCATAAATAGAGCCATTCTAGCACCAGGAGTCCCCAGAATACCACTTGTATTGTCAACAACAACAACAACAACACAATTTGTAGTACTGAATGCCATCCCAATCAGAACAACAACGTGAGATCGTACTCCAAGACAAAGACAACACTACGGGCTCACCATAGCCCGTGCTACTTGGAATTTTTTGTTCCTGGTAGCGAATCTTAAACAACAACACCAAGACAAAGACAAAATACAGCAGAACTCCGTAGTTCAGTAGTCTTGGGGCTGGTGTACTATCGCGCCGAGAATGCGGACACGACAAATTTATATCTTTATATATCAGGGTAATTTTAAGGTCCGATAAGGGAAGGGGAAGTACGCGTCTTATCTCCTTGTTACAAGGGGGGCGTTGGAGGGGTTTTACACTATACTGTTATCGTGCTTATCACTTACCTTATCTGTTATCGCAGAACGTCTGACCTTGCCAGCTCGAAACATCGCTCCTGCAAGACGAATACAAAAGAGTTAATTAAAAAATATGATGAAAATAAAGTTTTCTTTTTGTACGAAAGTATTTTAGTGATTCCTTGGCTTCATAGGCCTAGTGAACTGTAGGCTTACATCGTTCCGGTAGAGTCTAACCACACATAAACATTCAACATTAATTATAAATTAAGAGTGACTTTATTCGACATCAGCTAAATAACAGATAAACTTAAATTACCTATACCCTTGATAAATTACTTAGAACACAAACATGAAATATAATAAACAAAAATAATAAAAATAATTAATATAATAAAACAAAAATAATAAAAATAATTAATATAATAAAACAAAAAAAATAATAATAATTAATATAAAACAAAAATAATAATAATACTTAGTATAATAATTAATATAATAATATGATACTTTGGGGGAAGAGTGGTACATTATATAATATAATGCGCTACGGTGACATCATTAACGCTTCATTATAAACATTGCAGTATTATACATAAAATGTTGCATTATGAGTCAGTTTTTACGATACATAATTTAGAATATAATCTTACGCTTAACAATGATTTTTTTAGTAAGGGGAATATGACTGGTTTAAATTGCCTCTGAAGGGATCGTAAAGTGAGACGCGCTGATTGGTCAATAATAAGGTTGCGGGGGGGGGGGGGGGAGGTAATGTATATGTGGGTAAGGGAAGGGAGGGGGGTTAAGTTAACATTAAAATTTTGTGTTAAAATTTGAAAATAAATTTAACAATCTGGACAGTACTGAGCAGTCACTCATCCTGTGAGCAGGCGCACCATTAGATTATCACACACAATAATATAAAAAAAAATTAAAAATATAACCCCCAATAGGAAGAAAACCCGCCGGGTTGTTCATACGTACCCAGACGCAGCAAGGACTGACGTAAGTGTTCCACCTGAACGCATTGTCATATAAGCAGATGAACATTTTCCAACCCTTAGGCTTACGATCACTTACGGTGGCAAAGTTGTGTAATCGTTTAAGAACATTTAAGAACACCATGTAACTGGCGTTTAAGAACATTGGCCAGTTACATGGTGATAGTGTTCTAGCCTGGTGAGTCCCCTGGTTTGCCGAGGGGGTTCTGGAGATGAAATAATGATTATAATCTCCCTCAAATGAACAAATGAGATTCTCTTGGACGCAGGTTCGAATCCTCGTCACGGCCATTTGTGGCTTTGTTCATTTGATACATCACGCTATTGTGATTTCTGTGTGTAATGTAATCTCCTTCAAATTTCTCAGCATCCAATGAACCTGATCACCCTTCTCTGATTGGTTAACATTTCACCACCTCTTTAGATATTAAAGACTATGTATTCCCCCCCCTCTCCTGTTCCTTTGATTCCAGTCCTAATTCTCCTTCCCCTTGCAATTATCTGTATTGAAATCCAGAGGCCATTTGTCCGACCAGACCTGTAACTCATCCAAGTCTTCGTGTAGCCAGTTGTAATACCCGCTTGCCCTGATTTCCTCATCAGTATTGCATCGACAGCAAACAATAACACATTCTGTATATGTCCAGCCAGACTGTGATTAATGATCCTTGAATCCTGCCAACATCTCCCCCCTTTCTCCCTTTCTATTCTGCCCTCTCTTAACGAGGGCTTCCTCTCTCTCTCTCTCTCTCTCTCTCTCTCTCTCTCTCTCTCTCTCTCTCTCTCTCTCTCTCTCTCTCTCTCTCTCTCTCTCTCTTCTCTCTCTTTCTCTCTCTCTCTCTCTCTCTCTCTCTCTCTCTCTCTCTCTCTCTCTCTCTCTCTCTCTCTCTCTCTCTCTCTCTCTCTCTCTCTCTCTCTCTCTTTTGCCTGCCACTACCTACACATAAACACCAATTTGAACAAAACTTTACTGCCCAAATAAAACTCCAACTTTTCAGTTCGCAATACTCAGTGAAGACAAACAGTCTAGACTGACTTATATTTTTACCTGCAGAGTGAATCAAAGTTTAATAGAATTAAGTAAAATTGTCGACAAACTTCATTTACATACTGCTATATAACAATTTAAAATGAGTGTACTCACCTGGTTGTTCTTGCGAGGGTGGAGCTTGGGCTCTTTGGTCCCGCCTCTCAACTGTCAATCAAGTGGTGTGCAGGTTCCTGGGCCTATTAGGCTCTATCATATCTACACTTGAAACTGTGTATGGAGTCAGCCTCCACCACATCACTGCCTAGTGCTTTCCATTTGTTAACTACCCTGACACTGAAAAAGTTATTTCTAATGACTCTGTGGCACATTTGGGTACTCAAGTTTCCACTTGTGTCCCCAAGTGCGAGTACCACCCTTGATAAATAATTATCTTTATCTACTCTTTCAATTCCCCCTGATAATTTTGTATGTGATAATCATGTTTCCTTTGACTTCCCCGCTAACCTACATGAGCTGATGAAGGTTAACAGCTTTTAGCTTGCAATTTTATTAGGAACATCAGCAACTAGTGAACCAGATGTCTTAGTTTAAAAATAAAGAGATTGAGAGAAATAAAAGAGCCAGAGGAGGGAGGGGAGTGTCTGGGTTGAGGACTGGGGACCCAGATGCCACTGGCAACCCTATGCTCTACTTCCAGCTTGTCGAGGTTGTGTGAGGACCAATATTTCCTGGCTCCCGGGTCCTCTTCCCACCGGAATTGAAACCGAATTTAAGATTTCCTTGCACATTTATCTCAGGTCCGCGTTGTATAATCTGTGAATTTAAATACTTGTAGTCTGTACCTGTTTATGTATTGTTTCGATTTGCGTATTTTGTGAATTTATTTGTTTTAAAGATGTATTTTCATGCTATTTAGTTTTAGGGCTGTATTTTACAATGTTGGTTATTTAAAGTTAAATGTTGAATTTGTTCCATATTTTTTATGGTTGATTTTAGTTTTTTTTTATCTTGTACTATTCATCATTTTTGGTGTTGTATTGCAGATGTATTTAGCTTTTGTGTGAGTTTAAACCTATATTGTGTTTTAGGATGTAATTTTGTACCTGGTATGTTAGTTACATATATTTCAAGCTTCTCCCTTGGTTCAAATTCAATTTTTGGGGGTTTATTTGTTAAGAAATAAATGAAATAAAAAAAATAGATATACCTATACTTGGGGAAACTCACGTCGGCCATACATACATCGGACGAAGGAGTTCAGGGCCCAGGAACTTGAGCCCAATCGAAAGCAAGACAACCGGATACAAAATAAAACTTGCAAGAAGACAGTTATTGCAACATGCCCTCCCCCCCCCCCCCCCCCCCATCTCCCTCACACCACCAGACAATTCAACAGAGCAATAATGCATGATATATTGCAGTAATTAGGCCCCTTATGTACACCATCACTTTTCGAGTTCATGCCCCTGATGAACAGTGGGGTGGCTGTTCAGTGTTCAAATATTTCCTTCATTATTTACGGAGGTGATACATCAAGGGAGACATGAAAGAGTATCGTTTATACAATGTATTTCAAATGACACATGGACAAAATACACACAATTAGCTGCTCGGAATTGTGTGAACATTGGTTTTTATTTTGAAAATATAAAGGAAAATTCAAACATTAAATATTAAAATAAAAATACTGAAATGAAATTTTAAGAATTCAAATACATTAGTGATTCATATAAACTTATTTACAGAGAGTTATACAAGTTTATACAAAAAAATTATGGGAAAATAGCTGTATATTTTTGTATGAGTATGCGTATGCAGTTGTATTAATTACATGAATGTGTATGAATATGTGTGCAGTGAAAAATCAGGATGATTGTAGCCTTTAATTTGTTTATATAACGATTTACCTGTGAGGGCTTTATTTAATCCAACCGGAATCAGGTGTGATGAAGTCAAATGTGAGGAATTCAAGTGAGATCACGTCAGCTGAGATGATGTCAGGCGAGTTGGGGTTAGGTAGGTTGAAGTCACGCGGGATGAGGTTAGGTGGGTTGAGTTCGGGTTGGATGAGGTGAAGTTAGTTAGTCGACTTCTGTTGGGAGGAAAACTGTGAGCTATTTAACAAGACGAGATGGCAATCATTTAACAAGATGGGTGGCAATGTTGATTGCTCGAAGATATTGCAGTGTTTGTTGCATGCAAATGCACGGTCTAATAATGTTTGTTTTTCATCTTTTTCGTTGAATTAGGTGTCTATGATGTTCATGAGGTCTCCGGTGTGCAGTTGGGTTCGTTCTTGAATCACAATCGGGAATCAGGGGTTCGAATCCCTGCAGGGACAGAAATGGATTGTATGTTTCTTTTCATTTAATTCGCCTGTTCCCACGAGTTAGTCAGCTTTTAAGGAGATACATCATGGGGGGTAGGGGTGAAGAAGGATCAATAGGGGGAGACTTTTGACCTTTGCCCCCCCCCTCCCAACAGCTTGGGGGAGGAGGGGGGCAAAGGTCAAACTATTGACCAAGCCTGTGAACACGTTCTATACTGCCTGTGGACACATTCTATACTGCCTGTGGACACATTCTATATTGCCTGTGGACACATTCTATACTGGCAGTGAACACATTCTATACTGCCTGTGGACACATTCTATACTGGCAGTGAACACATTCTATATTGCCTGTGGACACATTCTATACTGGCAGCGAACACATTCTATACTGCCTGTGAATACATTCTACACTGGCAGTGAATACATTCTATAATGTCACTATTGGAGGTGTTTGCAAATGTCCGCTGAACACTCCTACACAGAATATCCACAACAATTCCACCTATTCACTTTCCGGATGCTCAAATAAGGACTAAAATCAGTTCCCAAACTGTCCAAAATACGCGCTATTGAATTACGATAATTCCTATACTCCACCACCACACGGCAGAATACTTACCAGAAGACCTAAACGCTTGTGTGGTTGAGACAGACAAAATAAAACACAGATGTGCTCGCTTTCATCCCATCAATTAAGAGAACCCACAGGTTTCTTGCTCACACTTCCCACTATAAATTAAAGCAGCTGTTGTCTCAAGTGCTGCCTCCCGGGCTCACCATAACCCGTGCTACATAGACACTTCGTTTTGAGAAGCTAAATCTAAAACAACAACAACTTTCTCAAGTGACAAATTCCGCTCAATGTTTTCCTTAGAGAAACACACAAAAGCTCACACTAAGTGACGACAATATGATGAACCATATTAGATTGTTTGTTCATTGAACAATATTAGATTGTTCATTGATTGTTCCTTCATTTGGGTTCTGGGAGATTCGAATCGTGGACCCCGTATGTATGAAGCCGAAGCTCTATCGATCGAGCTATTGAATGGCCTTCATAAGGAAAGTTTCCAGAAGCAGTATTCTGCTGCCAAACTGGAATTATCGACTTGACTGCTACTGAAGCTCAGAGGAATTAGTGATCCACTTATAAGGAATTCATGATTTCCCTATTAAGACTACTCAATAGCTCGATCGAAAGAGCTTCAGCCTCACACACGTAGAGTCCAGGGTTCGAGTCTCGCAGAGTCTAGGTGAATGTAATGTTAATTTCACTGAAAAGTGTGGATAACAATTTTCATTAAACGTTCTCGACTGACTGACATTCCCCAAGTGCCGAGAACTTTACTTTATTAAGTGTGAATACTTTATTACGTAGGTCTAATGAATGTGAATGATGATATTTTTTTCATGCAGAAACTCGGAGCACTTTGAATTTGATGGGAAAAAAATAATTGAAACTAAATAATTACCGTATTTAATGAAGAAGCGAAAATATTGATACAGTCATGCGCTTGTATAATTTGTTTGGCTGTAATTTGTATTCATATAAATTACAGCACTGAATTTGTTAATTATATGTTGATAAACGTTATACAAAATGTTTGTGTGTGCACGGCTCGGAGGTTAATGTGTTGTGGTGCACGGCTCGGAGGTTAATGTGTTGTGGTGCACGGCTCGGAGGTTAATGTGTTGTGGTGCACGGCTCGGAGGTTAATGTGTTGTGGTGCACGGCTTGGAGGTTAATGTGTTGTGGTGCACGGCTCGGAGGTTAATGTGTTGTGGTGCACGGCTCGGAGGTTAATGTGTTGTGGTGCACGGCTCGGAGGTTAATGTGTTGTGGTGCACGGCTCGGAGGTTAATGTGTTGTGGTGCACGGCTCGGAGGTTAATGTGTTGTGGTGCACGGCTCGGAGGTTAATGTGTTGTGGTGCACGGCTCGGAGGTTAATGTGTTGTGGTGCACGGCTCGGAGGTTAATGTGTTGTGGTGCACGGCTCGGAGGTTAATGTGTTGTGGTGCACGGCTTGGAGGTTAATGTGTTGTGGTGCACGGCTCGGAGCTTAATGTGTTGTGGTGCACGGCTCGGAGGTTAATGTTTGTGTGCACGGCTCGGTGGTTAATGTGCTGTGGTGCACGGCTCGGAGGTTAGTGTGTTGTGGTGCACGGCTCGGAGGTTAATGTGTTGTGGTGCACGGCTCGGAGGTTAATGTGTTGTGGTGCACGGCTCGGAGGTTAATGTGTTGTGGTGCACGGCTCGGAGGTTAATGTGTTGTGGTGCACGGCTCGGAGCTTAATGTGTTGTGGTGCACGGCTCGGAGGTTAATGTTTGTGTGCACGGCTCGGTGGTTAATGTGTTGTGGTGCACGGCACGGAGGTTAATGTTTGTGTGCACGGCTCGGTGGTTAATGTGTTGTGGTGCACGGCTCGGAGGTTAATGTTTATGTGCACGGCTCGGTGGTTAATGTGTTGTGGTGCACGGCTCGGAGGTTAATGTTTGTGTGCACGGCTCGGTGGTTAATGTGTTGTGGTGCACGGCACGGAGGTTAATGTGTTGTGGTGCACGGCTCGGAGGTTAATGTGTTTGTGGTGCACGGCTCGGAGGTTAATGTGCTGTGGTGCACGGCTCGGAGGTTAATGTGTTGTGGTGCACGGCTCGGAGGTTAATGTGTTGTGGTGCACGGCTCGGAGGTTAATGTGTTGTGGTGCACGGCTCGGAGGTTAATGTGTTGTGGTGCACGGCTCGGAGGTTAATGTGTTGTGGTGCACGGCTCGGAGGTTAATGTGTTGTGGTGCACGGCTCGGAGGTTAATGTGTTGTGGTGCACGGCTCGGAGGTTAATGTGTTGTGGTGCACGGCTCGGAGGTTAATGTGTTGTGGTGCACGGCTCGGAGGTTAATGTGTTGTGGTGCACGGCTCGGAGGTTAATGTGTTGTGGTGCACGGCTCGGAGGTTAATGTGTTGTGGTGCACGGCTTGGAGGTTAATGTTTGATGTTTGCAAAATAAGAATAATAAAAATGTGCAGGGACACACACACACACACACACACACACACACACACACACACACACACACACACACACACACACACACACACACACACACACACAGAAGAGTAAGGGCAGAAATGATCACTACCTACAAAATCCTCAGGGGTATTGACAGGGTAGACAAGGACAAACTATTCAACACTGGTGGTACGCGAGCAAGGGAACACAGGTGAAAACTGAGTACCCAAATGAGTCAGAGGGACGTTAGAAAGAACTTTTTCAATGTCAGAGTAGTTAGCAGGTGGAATGCATTAGGCAGTGATGTGGTGGAGGTTGACTCCATACACAGTTTTAAATGTAGACATGATAGAGCCCAGTAGGCTCAGGAATCTGTACATCTGTACATCAGTTGATTGACAGTTGAGAGGCGGGACCAAAGAGCCAAAGCTCAACCCCTGCAAGCACTAACGGTATACAGGTGAGTACACTCATATGTATACCGTTTAGGTTGTAGAGGGAAACTCCATTCATAATTTTACGATTAGGTATTATAGGGTAAATAGGTCAGGAGTCATTGCATTAGATAACCGGCGGCTGAAAAGTTGGGTCCAAGAGCTAATGCTCGATCTTGCAGGCACAAATATATGAGTACGCACACTCGCAATTTCATAAATGCTGACGCAGTTTACACATTATTTAAAAAAAAAATCAACATTTAGACACGAATAACATCACTATGTAAACTTGCTCCTTATTGCCTATTCAGCTCAAAGTGGATAATATAAACTGTTCGTTCTAGCATAAAAAGTATAAATATCAGTAATGCACCTACTCCCAAAGCGATATGAAAAGGCTCGAAAGCATAAAATACGAAGCCATGACAATCATTCTTGGAGTTCCAAGAACTGCCGAAACGTCTAATCTACGAGAGGAGTTGTCCTTCCCCAGTATTACAAGCAGAATTAAGTAACTGAATACTAAGCTTGCAATTAGGATAGCCAGACATCCCCATTACAATGATATTGCTAAGAAAAAACTAAGTTCTGTGTTACTTATAGAAGGAAACAGGAGAAGCAAAAAATGGCATCACAGATCAGTCTGTTACCTCGAAGAACTTCACCTGCTTGAGCAAGCCCGTGAACTCCTGCCTGTAGAGAGGTTACCTCCCTGGGAGGATGACTCATGCATCATTGAAATGGCAACGAAAAAATCCAACATGATACCACAGGAAATGAGGCACAAGTATCTCGAGGAAATTTATAAAGAAACCGGAGATGAACTAGATCAAATCTACACTGATGGATGATCTAATCCTGACAATGGCAGGGCTGGTGCAGCATACACTGTAATTAGGAACAATGCCTTTCAACGCAGAAATTAAGAAAAAGCACGTATTGAGAACTATGCCTCTTCAACTCAAGCAGAGCTAACTGCCATTGTTATGGCGTTAAGATTTCTTGATCGAAACACTAATGGCGCAGTGATCTGCTCTGATTAAAAAGAAGCGTTACAAATCCTAAGTAAAAATCGGGTAAAAATCTTGCGATAGTCGCTGAAATTAAGAGAGCTGTGAGGGTACGTGACGAACCAGGGAAGGTTCGTCAAGTTTCTGTGGATCCCCTCCCATGTTGGAATATGTGGGAATGAACGAGCAGATGTGCTGGCTGCTGAAGGCGCTGAAGGAGACCATATTGAATACTTCATACCCAAGACTCTACTACAAATTAGAGGTATTATCAGGCAACATCACTGTGACAAGGTAACTGAGGAAAGGAGGATAGAAGCATAAATCAGCGAATCAGTACGATGGTACAACATGGCTGCAGCTGACAATCCCAATCATTATTGTCGAAGAGAACGAAAATTTAAAAATTTAAATCAGTAATGCGTGCAGAACCTCATGGGATCTTGGTGATTGTTCTCTTTTGAACTGTCTCAGAAATCTTGATAAATATGTTTTTAATTGGGCGTGAATTCGGTAAATATATTGATAAATATATAAGTTTTTGATTACTGAATCTACGAGTGAATGTATATTAGATAAACATATCAGTAAATGGATGTTTCATTAAATATGTCTATAACTGGAAAGGTCTATATGTATAAGAATGTCTCTGGTAATATGTGCTTGTTTGCCCAAGGTTTTAGACCAGATGTTTGGGGATAGCCTCACTTAACTTTGCATAGGGACTAGTGAAAGAGAAGGGAGAGAATTATCAGAGGGGAAAGCACCAAGCCATTATGGCTATATAGCACTTGGCCAACCACTTGGACGGTCGGGGATTGAACGCCGACTCGTACCATTACTTCTACTAAAAGAGTGTGTAGGCTCCCATGGCGACACCCACGACATGAAATCGGTGCAGATAAAAGCTGATCTAGAATCCCCTGACTTTTAACATTTAGAACCACCTTAGAAGACATGTATACAGAAGTAAGGATTATAATAACCGAAGCTGGTCTGGGTCTCCCATCCATTGTGCAACTTACTGCTGCCCGGATCGACTGGGGCTCGAACACTTTAATGATGTAGCCCTTTTTTGGGGTCGACGCGAGTACCGCCGGCTCTAGGGTCAAATTAATGGATGCTAATTAGTTAAATATGATGATACATTTATGAGCATTATATCAAGATAAGTTTAAATGGATGTGTATTAGATATATATTATTTTAACAATTACTTGCTTTTGAGCTTGGCTACATATTTATTTTGTAATTATATGTGGCTGTTAATTATATATATTTCGTTAATGGGTCTTTTTTTTGCAATCATTGCCAAGTGATGGTGCAACATAGCAATACTTTATCCTTCCGTTCTTACCATTTATTAATCCTTGTTCCTTCTCCTGCCTCACGTTCGGTCTACCTTCTCTCCTCTCACTTCTCTCTTTTCTTTCACCCATTCCGCGCCCACACAGCTGTATAATACAAGAATAAATTGTTTTCCGTCGAGACAGGCGCCACGTGGCTACAGACCTTCAAAAAAAACGCCATTATAGTTATTTTGAGATTATATATGTCAATTTAAACCAAACTGTTTGAGTTCACGCGTTGCTACATGCTGCCCCCCCCCCCCCTTCATAACGGCCCCAGAGTGACGGTTGTGACCGTTGTAACGGCATTTGGCGCCATGACGGCTCACGTCTCTTGCTCGACACATCGACTCCTCCTCCCTATCCTTTTATTCCATGGCTGCTCTGTAGTTTTCAGGATAGCTTGCTGATTATATTTCTGCAGAAAAGTATGTCTCTGACTATGGTCTTTATGTGTCGGGGTCTACTGAGGTCTTTACAGAGGGCTGTGATGAGGCGGTACAGCATGAGAGGGTTGACGATGGTGGACGTGATGTGTCTCGCCTGACAACATTTCCCGCCAGAACATGGGCGAGGGATCACGAGGGATTCAAAAGGACTCGCTCTTTCCTTTTGAACCCGGTAAGTGAGACGAGTTTGCCGGAGCTCATCAGGTGTCGCCTGCCGCTCTCAGATTACGTATGTTGTCTGATAGTTTGAGAAGCACTAAGAGGCAACGTTGAGGATATTACTGGAGGATTCGTCAGGAGTAGCGGTAGAGGGTTGAGGATTATGAATGATAAAGAGTCCTCTCGTCCGTAGCAGATATCTGTGATGTTTTGTTATGACCAGTAAGTCATTGGCCGTTTTTCTTGTTTTGTTCGTGTATTATTTTTTCTTCCTTGTCCCCTTCTCCCTTTTTCTACACCTTGATTTTCTCTTCTTTCTCTCTCCGTCTTCTCATTCCCCATCCACTTAGAAGGTCACAATTTCATAGCGTCTCCTCAACACTTCTTTATCTCAATTACTCCTTTCTTACTCACGCCTTGCCATCTACCCTCACGCTCACCCGCTCCCACTACACCTATCCATACTATTCCCTAACTATTCCTCGTTTCTTTTCCCATCTACACCCACTTTGCAACCACATCACCTCCCACCTCACACTAGCCTCTCACTCACCTCACACTAGATTCTCACCCACCTCACACTAGCCTCACCCACCTCACACTAGATTCTCACCCACCTCACACTATCCTCTCACCCGCCTCACACTATCCTCTCACCCACTTTCCCCACTAATAATACTCATCTCAACGCAAAGGAGGAAGTGAGAAACTCTCCATATTACATTATCATGGAAAGAGGGAATTGGGAGAGTAATGACTGACTCACTCTTTCTCTCTTTCTCTCTCTCTCTCTCTCTCTCTCTCTCTCTCTCTCTCTCTCTCTCTCTCTCTCTCTCTCTCTCTCTCTCTCTCTCTCTCTCTCTCTCTCTCTCTCTCTCCCCTTCATCCATCTATCCCTTCCACTCGATCGTAAACTATCTGCAATTCTCACCCTCATTATCTCTGTCCTTCCATCTCGACCTGTCCTCCTTCAACTCCTTCTATATACTTCCGAAGGGCGAAGTTTCCATCCCATCTACATCAGCATCTCATTTTCTGTTCATTGTTTCTCTCCCCTCATTTCCCTTCCCACGTCATCTTCCACTGGAAAATTTGATGTCTCCTCTTGTTACATTTTCCAGCGAATCGCAAATTTCCCGGCCAAGCCCGACCCAAAACTGTGTATATTTTTGGTTAAAATTTAGACGGATTTGTTTTTATACAATTTTTTAAGCACAATTAAATATTTTCGTGTTTTTGTTTTTTGTAGCGGCACCATTATTTATTCGTGTAATTAATTGTTTCTTTATTAGTTCGTTTAGCTTACTGTGGATATATTTAATGCCTTTACCTAAGATGTTATTTACTTGTTACAAAAACACACTATTTCTCTTTGGTTCTGTGTCTGTCTGCCTTTCTCTTTCTCTCTCTCTCTCTCTCTCTCTCTCTCTCTCTCTCTCTCTCTCTCTCTCTCTCTCTCTCTCTCTCTCTCTCTCTCTCTCTCTCTCTCTCTCTCTCTCTCTCTCTTAAATTAGCACCTAGGCCTCTACTTAAGGTTTGGAGTCTTCAAGTATACTTAAGAAGCTGGTAGCTATGATCTTACCACAGTGCATCTTAAAGCCTGACTCGTGCGCACCAGTTTTGTTATCACGTGATTTTAAAGGTTAATGTTAAGAACCATTCGTATATATATATATATATATATATATATATATATATATATATATATATATATATATATATATATATATATATATATATATATATATATACATATATATATATATATATATATATATATATATATATATATATATATATATATATATATATATATATTATAATAATATAGAAGAGCAAGTTAAGAAAGGAATGATCACTGATAGATTAAAGTCCTTGAGAAAAATACAGTGTGAATGAACTTGATGAAGACTGAGCGCCCTGTGTTATAACTGCCGCCTTGTGACTTCAAAGAGAAGTTACACCAGAAGTTGATGGCACCATTGAAATGATGTTTACCTTGTTTAGTCCTCTGTGTTATCACAGACGAGAGGACGCTGTTAACCTTTGGGGACCTGTATTATAATAGGGTTATTACTCTTATTATTATTACACCTTTCCTGTACCTTGGGTCACCTTTTGAATTAGGAATTATTTTAGAGCAGATCTTGTAACCCGATTGATCCTGTATAATACGGGGTGAGGATTATGATCATTTCTAGCTTGTCTCTAGAGTGTATAATTCAAGATTAATTCATCTCTAGAGTGATGAATTGAAGATGTTATTAATAACTTGAGTTTGATCGAAAGAATTCTTAGCATATTCTATTGGTCTCCTTTATTGTAACATTGGTTACTGCTTATTGTATTTTGCCACATAGCTGGTGGAGAGGAGAGAAGAGGGTAGCTTACCAAATGGACCTTTTTTCACTGAATATCTTATTGGCTTTTGTATAAAATTTCCTTCAAATTTCCATAAACATGCATATAAAGTTGCTAGAGAACTTTTTCCAAGTTACCTTTAAACCAGCACCGTTGAGAAAGCCAAAAGATTTTAACAAACATTTAGGATTTTTAAAGAATTTTTTTATGCCTTATCGTTTCTATTTACATTTAAAAGAGTATTTCAGGATACAAAGGACCTACCTCAAGCCTCGCTAGGGTCTAGGTTCGAGTCCTGGGCAGAAAGGATTGACTAGGGGGCCAAGTTTTAACTGTTCGGCCACTGTACACCCAGCAGTAATTGGGAACCTGGTTGTTAACCGATTGGTGGATCATGTCCCAGGGAAATCTGGTAGGGTGAGGCCAACTGTGAACTATGGGAAGGGCCCCCTCTCGGGCTGCTGACAATTTCTCAGTACAATATGTCTCGACCAGAGTTCCATTTCTCTCTCTCATTCCATCAGCCTCATCCCTCTGTTGCCCTCTCCCTCTCCACCCGTTCCATGCATCGTCGGTTTCCCCTCCTCCTATCCATGTTCCTCCACCTCTTCCCCTTCCCTAAACTCTCCCTATTCCCCCTACGCCTCTTCCTCTCCCCTCTTCCCTTACCTTCCCTCCACTTTCACCTTTACTCCAACCAATTCCTGTTCCACCCTCATCTACTTCCCCACCTTCCCTCCCTCACCCTCACCTCCCCCTCCCCCTCAACCCTCACCAGCTTCTCCTGAAGGTATTCCTAATCTTGGGAGTAATTTCAACCAAGTATTTGAGTGAGGGGTGAGTGGTAGGGGGAGTGGGAGGGAGTGGAACGAGGAGAGGTAAGAAGACAAAAGCAATAAAGGAGAAGAACGGAATAATGAAAACCTTCTTTGATTTCTTCTTTGTTATTCTTGGTTTGTCTACACGTTTTTTTTTTTTGTTCACTTACTTTTTATTTATTTATTTTGCTTGTTTGATTGTCTTTGATTGCAAATTGATAGAAATAGAAGCTTCTCTAAATGACAGTCAAATAACTGGTCCGTGGAAGATTAAACATAAGTGTGGTTATATACCATTTTTTTGGCTGTAAACACCCCGAGTGTTGTGATTTTGGCGCAGTTCGTTGCGCACTTTTTTTGTCGTGTGATTGGGAGCTCAAAGATGACGTCACTCAAGGATGTAAAGTGATTTCGCTAACTGATTTCATGACAGGTATCTCTGTCGACTTATATGGATTTTCCCGATCTGAATATACAAATTTATTGTTAACACTAATTTGATTTATGACAGGCAACGTATGCAAATTTGTAAATGAAGATGAAAGCTGTGTGTTTAATGATTTGGACTTGGTGTGTGTGTGAGTGTGTGTGTGTGTGTGTGTGTGTGTGTGTGTGTGTGTGTGTGTGTGTGTGTGTGTGTGTGTGTGTGTGTGTGTGTATCTTAAGCTTTATCATGTAAGGTCTTGACGTAGAATATTATCAACTAATCTTATCGGAGGCAGCTAGGACGTCTTGGGCCGGTGTTGATAACAGGGAAGAATTATTCTGTAGTTGCTACACTCAAGAGCTTGCGAGGGTAAGTCATTTGTTAAGGTACATCCCTATCGGATTATCGGTGACGTTATCAGAGACTTGGAGCAATCAAGGTACCATTTAGTGTAATTAAAGAACACGCCCGACATAACACACCATCCTCAGGTTGTCCACCAGCAACTGGTTCTAAACACGAATTCGTCAATTTCTCCATTACAGTACATATATATATATATATATATATATATATATATATATATATATATATATATATATATATAGTTTTGTGTGAAGTTAGGCCTAGGAGAGGCTAGGTAATTATGTGTTGACCAAACCACACACTAGAAAGTGAAGGGACGACGACGACGTTTCGGTCCGTCCTGGACCATTCGCAAGTCGATTGTCTGCATAGGTAATTATGTGTATGGTTCTGTTGGCAATTATTTGTGTTTGTCCGTAGGTGATGCAGTTAGCGAGGTGCGCTTCTGTAAAGTCTTTTTCAGTCGTAAATAAGGATATAAGGC
This sequence comes from Procambarus clarkii, assembly GCF_040958095.1. Taxonomy (NCBI): domain Eukaryota; kingdom Metazoa; phylum Arthropoda; class Malacostraca; order Decapoda; family Cambaridae; genus Procambarus; species Procambarus clarkii. The sequence goes on along the minus strand of NC_091154.1, from coordinate 37,315,430 downwards.
TCCTGGATGAACGAGGATTTGGCTAATGTTTACGAGTATTTACTGACCATATATTAATCCGCGTTTACTCGGACTAATGGTTTTATCCATTTGTTTTCACTGTATTCAGCTGCTCATTGCAGTGAATTTTATTGGTCAATATTATTTGACGTCACACCGGTCGGTCACTCCAATTGGTTGCAAATCCCTTTCAAAACAATGCTTGTATTTGGTGTTGTTGTTGTTATTTAAGACTCTCGAGGGGAATTCCAACATGGCGTCACCCACAGTCCGTATAACACTTCAAATCGACCCTCATAAAGCACTCAAAAAACATCAGCAGTCACGAAAATGCCGTCACCATATCATCATCGCCCGAGGAAGGCAGCCTCATCATATCATCGACCCCCAGAAGGCAGTTTCAAGACATCATCGACCACCAGAAGGCAGCTTCAAGCCATTATCGACCCTAGAAGGCAGTTTCAAGCCATCATCTACCCCAGAAGGCAGCTTCTAGCCATCATAGACCACCAGAAGGCAGCTTCAAGACATCATCGACCCCAGAAGGCAGCTTCAAGCCATCATTGAAACTAGAAGGCAGCTTCAAGCCATCATCAACCACCAGAAGGCAGCCTCGAGCCATCATCGACCCCAAAAGACAGTTTCCATGCCACGACGAATCTCGAGACGAAGGCAGCTGTGGTGTTGGTGGGATGATCTTCCTGTTTAATTACTTGAGGATCAGTTTCTTGGCCTTTTGCTTGAGTGAGGCCAAGGAAGACAAACTTGGGAAGGAAGAGCCTAACTTTTTTCTTAATCACGAAGTTTGGGTTTGAAGCTGACGAAGTACGTTTGTCTTCGATATGACTTCCTTTATATATATATATATATATATATATATATATATATATATATATATATATATATATATATATATATATATATATATATATATATATATATATATATATATATATATACACACACACACGAGAAAATATTGAAGTGGGATTGAACTCGAGTCTCTGTTCGTCCAGAAAAAGTTTACCACGATGAGCATTCAAATATCACATCACACAACATTCCTAAACATCTATATAGAGTTTGAAAAGCACTTTGCTTTGTTATGTTCTACGCGATAGTCTCCCATTGTGTGGTGTGGTTTAATCAACATTGAATCAACGTTGAAAACCATTGATTCATTGTTGATTAAACGTTACCCCGAGCACATTATATATTTAGTAACGTTACCCTCCGTACGCTCTCGTCACTGTATAATGGAATCACAACAACCTCGTGTATCTGTGAGAGGTTAGAGGTTCAATCCACGTGAGAGATTTAAGGGTTCTTTCATGTCTTTGATTTATATATAAAGCTGACAATAGAGGGCACTGCTTGCAAATACTTGCAATTTTCAACAAATAGGTGAAGTGTTTACATCGATGTTGATACCGGTTGATGTTTCGGAGGTCCTTCACCCGAGGCTAAATCATACCTGATGTCACTTCATTCTTTTAAGACTTACAAGTTCTTCATCTCAGAATACAGGATCTGATAATCTAAGGCTCTTACTGTCCTTAATTTATAAAGATGTTCTTTATCTTTATAAACACTCACAAGTTCTCTATTAAACAAGGAGACACTATAATTACAAAGAGATCTATTACATTTTTTATTAATATTAATATTTTAGGGATTTAATTTATTGCACCGTAAATGGGTGAACTTATAATACATAATAGCAGTTTATCTTTGCTTGTAGAGTGGCAGAACTTATAACACTTTGGAATGAAGATTGCAGCTGATTACAGTAATTATAGACAGGTGACTGCATTAAACAGTGGCAGATGCTTTCAATAAACATAGAAAGATAGTTTCAATAAACATAGAAAGATAGTTTCAATAAACATAGAAAGATAGTTTCAATAAACATAGAGAGGTGGTTTTTAATCAACTTAGACACATATTTGTCATAGAGAGAGAGAGAGAGAGAGAGAGACACAGAGAGAGAGAGAGAGAGAGAGAGAGAGAGAGAGAGAGAGAGAGAGAGAGAGAGAGAGAGAGAGAGAGAGAGAGAGAGAGAGAGAGAGAGAGAGAGAGAGAAAGAGAGAGAGAGAGAGACAGACAGACAGACAGACAGACAGATTGCATTAAACTTACAAATGTGACTGCAATGAGTTGCAACAGGACATAAAGGGGAATATTCGAACACATATGCACAGATATACATACATAAATAATGTATCATTTTTTTTTTTACAAATACACCAGCAGCCCTCACTCTCTTTCACTCCCTCCAACAAGCACAAATAAACATACGACATGAACAAATACTCCCGCTCACGGGACGAGGGTAAAGGGAGAAATATACTGTGTTGATCTAGATATACACGATGCGTCCTCCCTCCGTATATCATTGTGTTGTATCACAGACAGCAAGGACGGTGATGTGACGGGACGGACGGAGGAACGAGAGATTCTGTACATCATTGGGGGTAGGAGTGTTGACAGGGATGGAAATAATAATAATTTCAATCACACGTGTGTGTGTGTGTGATTGAAATTACACGTGCACACACACACAGACACACATACACACACATACTCACACACAAACACGCACACACACGCACATGCACGCATACACACACGCACACACACCCTAGTGTGTGAGTATGTGTATGAGTCGCCCTCCTCTCTCTCTCCCTTCTCCCTCACTTTTCCTGCTCTCTCTCTTTCTCTCTCTCTCATCTCTCTCTCATCTCTCTCTCATCTCTCTTCCTCCCCCCTTCTCTCACATCTTTCTCTCATCTATCTCTCTCTCTCCCCCTCTCCCCCCCCCCTCCCTCTCTCACAGGAAAAAAACATGACAGGGAGACAAACTTGGGCAAGCAACCACAGGGAGACAAACATGGCAGGAACAAACTCAGAGGAAGGGGAGGGACAGGAAGCCTGGATTAGGGTAACATTCCAGCAAATGTGGAATGAATTCAGTGAAAGATTAATGAGGGAGACAGTAACCAACCTGCACGATGAACTAAGGGCAACAAAGGAGGAGATAAGAAGTCTGAAGGAGACTCCTCCCCGATACCAGACACAGACCATCCCTCAGGGAGTTAGTGATGCTCCTGTTGAGGGGATTTCTACAAAACAACCCTCATTTGCAGAATTGTTTAAAAAGAACCCTGAGGGCGAGGTCTGCAGTTAGGGAAGTTGCCATGGAAGTGGCTTCTTCTCAGGAAGCAGCTTGATGTACTAGCCAGCTGATAGAGCGAAAAAGAGCAGTAGTAATAGTAGGCATTAAGGGACAATCAGGGACCAGTCCAGTGGAGAGGAGAGACAAGTACAAAAATGAAGTTAATGAAATCCTTAAAGGGGTAAAGATGGAGAGGGCTGACCAAAATATTGGTCAGCCTCACACACACACACACACGCACACACACACACACACACACACACACAAAGAGCCACAGCTCAACCCCCGCCAACACAACTAGGTGAGCACACACGCACGGAGGACATACACTGGATATCTCTTAATAAGTAAACAAGACAGCAGCATCCCTCTCACCTTCCATCTTTCTCATCCAGCGTCTCATGACAAAAGAAAATGAGCATCATATAATTTATCTCATCTCCCAACTACGCTCCTCCCAGCATCTTGCAAGCTGCCAGAGCATCACCCCCTCACATTCCATTTTCTTGGGTCTCCCAGTTTCCAAGAACAGCAAAAGCAGAACTATAATCAATATCACCCGTCTCGAGATCTGCACGGTTGTGAGAGATAAAAAAAATAGAATGATTTCTTACAAGTTCTTATTCATGTCTCTTTCTTCTAGTTCAACCCCCCCCCCCCCACCACTCTCGGCATCTCATGGAAATCAAGTCGAAAAGAGAAGAAATCTTCCTCCTCACCCTGGCCTCTCTTTCCCAGTGTCAGACCAGATCGTGACGATGACAATGGAAGAGAGAGAGAGAGAGAGAGAGAGAGAGAGAGAGAGAGAGAGAGAGAGAGAGAGAGAGAGAGAGAGAGAGAGAGAGAGAGAGAGAGAGAGAGAGGGAGAGAGAGAGAGAGAGAGAGAGAGAGAGAGAGAGAGAGAGAGAGAGAGAGAGAGAGAGAGAGAGAGAGAGAGAGAGAGAGAGAGAGAGAGAGAGAGAGAGAGAAAGAGAGAGAGAGAGAGAAAGAGATATATATATATATATATATATATATAGAGAGAGAGAGAGAGAGAGAGAGAGAGAGAGAGAGAGAGAGAGAGAGAGAGAGAGAGAGAGAGAGAGAGAGAGAGAGAGAGAGAGAGAGAGAGAGAGAGAGAAAGATATATATATATATATATATATAGAGAGAGAGAGAGAGAGAGAGAGAGAGAGAGAGAGAGAGAGAGAGAGAGAGAGAGAGAGAGAGAATCGCGATAAGGATATCTCTGTTCATTATTACTCTACTAGCTGCATTATTTAGGTACTTACAATGACAGACGCATATTATTCAAATTGAAAATGTAAAATACGATACGGAAGAAGAAAAACCAAGACAACTGCACTGTCATAATATAAAATAGCATCTATGTAAGATTATTAGTACTTACAAGTATTATATTGGGTCTGGGATATACTGTGTTAGACCTGGGAATTATGAAAAAAAAATATTGTCACTTGGTCAAAATATGAACTGATAAATTGATGCAAACGTTCATATATATTATTTCATGTACATTGATACCACCTTATCTGAGTAGAGTGAATGTTGGTGCTTAGATCGAGAAAAGAAACAGTGCGTTGTAATAAGAATACAACATCGGTCTGCAACATTTGCAATAAATATCTACAAAAATTATCAACATTGATGTTTTGCAAGATGAACTCTCAGTTCCACCCCACACACCCATTTTCTCCAGTACTCTTTGTTCCCTATTGATCACGCATCGGTTGAATGTCCCGACCCTCATCTTTCACCCCATAATCCTTCAACCCTCCTTCATCCTGTCACGCATTCAGCTACTGGCCTCGCAAAGCTCCTTAACTCCAATCCAACGACCCCGCACTTGCGTTCTGAAGGTTGTCCTCGAGAAGGGTCGTTCTCCAACTCCTGAGTCCTCATCCTCGACCCTTTGTATATAGCTGGTTACGTTAAGCTTAATCTTTAGTTACCTGTTGCTTATTATATTATCATTTACTTTAGCTACACTCTTTATTAGTTTATATAAACCTCGTTATTTACTCTTTGTTCGGTGAAAATTTTATAGCTTTCGGATGATTTTGTCATAATTGATTTCCTCGACCATGGAGAGTTGAGATGCAGCGGCGGAGAGGAACTGACAGTGTTGAGGACCTTGGTCGACACACACCAGGACACGGGAACACAGGGAAACAAAACACACGAATAGAAGCCAAAATGACAACCTCGCAACATACGGTAGAAAACAAATCTCAAGTAATGAAGATGAGGAAAAATACTAACAAGGGAACAAACGAGGAATTGAAATAAGTAACACTAAGTAAACATTGTAACACTGTAATTAAAACACTATTAAACACTGTAATATTAAACACTATAAAACACTAATATAGAACAAAGCGCAAAGAATTGCAATTCTTCAGCTGTGGAGATACATGAAAGTTTTCTTTTATTTCCTAATTTGTTATCAAATTAGGCAATGAAGTTTGTCGACAGGCAGTTGATCTTAGGAGGAGGAGGAGAGAGCGTGGATGCTCTCAACTGTTTTGAGTTGCTGGCCACACCCAGGAGGAGGCTGGGGAAGTATAGGGAGATAATATACACACACACACACACACACACACACACACACACACACACACACACACACACACACACACACACACACACACACACACACACACACACACCTAGGATGAAGCCCGTTGCAGGTACCTATGTATTGCTAGGTACCTATTTATTATTAGGGACACGCGTTCGAACAACGCTTGGATTCGTAGTCCTAAGAGTCTGGGCTCGATCCCCTTGCCTAGGCAGAAACAAATGACAAGAGTTTCTTTCACCTGATACGACTGTTCAACTCGCAGTAAATAGTAACCTGGGAGTTAGACAGCTGCTATGGGATTTACACTGGGAATGTGTGCGTATATGAGTAGAAAGAAATATAAGTAGTAGATTTAATAGCGGCAAAATAGGTCTTGAGTCAGTACATTAGACAACCGACGGCTAGAAAAACGGGGCTAGCAGCTCGATCCTGCAGAGACAAATAGTAAATACACATGTTAAATTCACACACAGACAGACAAACCCGAATCATTCCTCAACAAGCAGCAGTCGGGCGTCATTCCACAGGAATAACAAACTCTCCGGAGCGTCACTTTAGATTCTTTAAGCACAACCAGTCTGGTAGTGATGCCTTAAATATTTGCATGGGAATGTCAATCTCTTGGGGTTTCGGCTCGGCGCTGCGGGTGCTGCTTTTGTCTAATTTAAAACACAAGACAATAAAAAAATAAAGAAAAGCATGACAGTGTTGCTTGATTTTTTTTGTGTGTGTGTTTGTTCGTTCGTTGTGTGCTTGTGTTGTTTAGAGGTGTACATGTGCTTGTTTGTGTGACCGCTTGAGTGAGTGTTTGTTACTGGCGTGTGTCGGCCTCACCATGACGTAAGGAGAATTCTTTGACACAATTTCCAGGACTTTGTCGTTCTCCTGTTCCAGTGATACAAATATTCCGAAAATAATAAGATATAGGTTAGCGAGACATCTCATAAAAATAGAATTCTTAACCTAGAAACACCACCGGATCAGAGTGAGATACGGGTGGACTGCATCTTCCTCAACTGTCGGAAGGTGTTTGACATCGTCCACTATAAACTATTAGTATATAAAAAGCAAGTCTAACAGTAAATGCAAAAGGCTGCTGGTTACAAAACTATCTAATAGGAAGAAAACTAATTTTTGAGAATTACCTAGTCGCTGTGAAAGGTGACGAATAATGTTATAAATGAGAGTTTATTTCGGAATCTGATGATGGAATCTGATGAATGACGTGGCATGGAAAGTGAATTAATGTACGTAAGTTTTTGTGAATAATACAAGGGGGGGGGATCAGACGAAAACAAACTAATGAATACTGAATCCAACGTTGGCATGAGTGCATTTAAGTTTAAAATCTCAATATTTTAGCTCAAGCTCACTTTTCTGTCCCTCCGTGTCCCCTGTACTTGTATCTTCTCGCCAGTCATTTGTTAATCATTTATTAATCGAGGTCATAAATAGTTTTCGAACTTAAATTTGTAATATATAAATACAAATTATTATATTATTTCGGAATAAATAGGAAAGCACAGCACTTGGTAAGAGAACACTAAACACAGAGTCAACGTGAGAGAATAAATGTTTGGGTGGAGGGAAATGTGGCAAAGGAAAATTCCACAGGTAACTGTCTTTGGTTCCCTGTTGTTTCTGATTTGTTAAATTACATTAAATAGCAAAGCATCTTATATGGCCATGGTTGAAGATGATGCATAGCTGAAAACAAGTAAGTGCATGAAGAAGATTTCACATTACAACAGGAGACTAAAATAAGCTCCAGGTCGAGGCAGACAAATAGGTACTGGTTTTTCAATCTTTTCATATGGAAAATAAGAAAGATTTGGAAAGACGAGAGGTCTCCAGAAGGAGAGTACAGTATAAAGGAAACCTGCTGAGGAGTCTGTACAGGAACAAAGTCTGAGTAGAGGTACTACCAGAAAGAACACCAGAGGCACACACGTCTAGAATAACATCAGCAGCAAAGTCTTGAAACTTTCGAACACAAGGATTGCATTTAGGAACCTAAGCAAGAGACTTGAAGAACATTATACACAGTTAGTCCAGAGATTTTCCACTAAACCCGTGTCAGAGATGAGAGAGCCGAACTATGAGAGCAGAAGAGCGGAATACCAGAGGTGATACGATGTGCTGAGGAGAATAAATGAACAGGATAGAGACTTTTTGTTCAAGTTGAGGAAACCCAGATGGAAGCACAAATGAGGCAGCGAGGTGTATGAAAATATTCTTGCGCAGTGCGGGTGGTAGACAAGTAGACCAAGCTTGAAGACGTCGTAGAAGACACTTCAATTTGCAATTTCATGAGCTCGTTTGGAAGGTTACATTAACGTTAAGAAGTATAAATGCACCAGGTAAAATAGCTATGAGGCGGAGCCCTAGAGCTACTTCTTGCGCCTCCGTAAACTCAGTAAGAAATACCAAAATACACCCACTCAAAATATATAACCACAGATCAATACGGGCTATTGGACCGGCTTGTAAACATCGAATTACTCGGTCACATGTTTCTTTAGGTTGAAAATATTGTCGACCACAGTAAGGTTCCTGGAAATAAAATAAACAATTTGAGATGCTCTTTCTTCCTCCACCTAGTCTTTTTCTCCTTGGAGACTTGCGGATGTGCTGGTCGTGGGGAGGTAGGATAGGAAAGACGGGGAGGGGGCAGGCAGTGGTAGGGAGGTAGGGGTGGAAAGGTGGGGTTGGGGGAGGTAGGGGTGGAAAGGTGGGGTTGGGGGAGGCAGTGGTGGAAGAGTATTATTGGGAGGAAGTGGACAGGCTGTCAGGCTGGTGAGGTTGTGGTAGAGAGGAATGTGTGAGAGGTTGGTAGCAGGAAGGTTAAGGTTTGGGGGGAGAGGGGGGTTAGAGTTTAAGGACGCGGAGGTTAAAGAGATCATTAGTGAGATGGCTTTTCAACAGGGTTCATGTGATAGTTGAAAACCCGGCATTGAGAAGAAATAATGGAACAGAGGGAGTTGGAGAGAGAGAGAGACTGAATGATGGAAGGGAGGGAGAAGGAAGTTATTGTAAGTCAAGATTTCAAGGGAGGGTCAAAGGGAAGGGGAGAAGTGAGAGGACCATAAACGTGAAGAGAGGGGGAAAGCAATATGAATGGAACACTTCCTAGGCAAGCGAACAAAGTCCTGTTGACTCTCTAATTATTCAGAGTACAAATTGGAACGTTACCAGCACTCATATTTGCATGATTCCCAATTCAGCCAAAAAATACCCAGATGCGCGTGATTTTATAATATATATATATATATATATATATATATATATATATATATATACATATATATATATATATATATATATATATATATATATATATATATATATATATATATATATATATATATACACACAACAACAACAAAATAATAGGGGTGGTAGGAGAGGAAAAGATTAAAGTATTCAGTGAGAATCCACAAGGTCTTCTCTGAACACTATTTATTTTCTTCTTCGAGGATGTGGGTCCCTTTAATTAAACCAGTGGTGGTACCCCTATATATATATATATATATATATATATATATATATATATATATATATATATATATATATATATATATATATATATATATATATATATATATATATATATATATATATATATATATATATATATATATATATATATATATATATATATATATATATATATATATATATATATATATGTTTGATGGACCTCCTTTGATATACAGGGAATATAACCCGGTAGCCTACTCACCCTATCGTTCATCACTCTCTATGATTAAGGACCACCTAATAGAATGGTGAGGTGTAACCACGCTTATGAATGTCTGTTTGTTGTTGTTGCTTGAGATCCAGCCAATCGAAACAAAAAGTTGCAAGTAGCACGGGCTATGGTGATCCCGTAGTAGACTTCCCTGGCACAGGAGCGGGGCTGTAACTGTGGAATGTCTGTTTTTACATGTACAATTAGTATACCTGTGTCACTGGTGTCAATGGGTATATTCCTGAATGTGTCATATTGCTTGTAGACCCATTAAACTACTTATTAATACGCTATACTCCTCTAAACTTATCAAGCCTAAACAATTAATCCCTCAGCAGGCGATGAGTTACACTAACGTGGCTGAAGTATGTTGACCAGACCACACACTAGAAAGTGAAGGGACGACGACGTTTCGGTCCGTCCTGGACCATTCTCAAGTCGATTGTGTCTCAAAAACGACTTGAGAATGATCCAGGACGAACCGAAACGTCGTCGTCCCTTCACTTTCTAGTGTGTGGTCTGGTCAACAATTAATCCCTCACATTTTTGCAAGCTAATTCAACTACAAATAACCCAATTATTATGCTTAAAATTTTAAAACCAAAATTGTGGGTAGTATGATGAATAACATTATGCACTGATGAAACATTCGGTACTGACACATAACACTCCACTAAGTTGCGTCAAACTCCAGGGTGAAG
>NC_091154.1:37277719-37300219 GCF_040958095.1 Procambarus clarkii | reverse complement strand
AGGGAGGGGGACAGTAGGCTAAGAAGGTTATGACCATCCTCACCTGGAATTAACATGATAATTACCTTGCTGTTTAATTACACACAGGTGCCACACCCCCCCCCCCCATCCTCCCACATCCCCCCCCCCCTGGGTCCATCCCACCAGTCACCTGTAGGGTAGAGTAAGGTTTGGCCAAGAATAGAAAAATAAGGTAAGTTTAGGCCGGAATGAATTAACGTTGATTTGATAACGAACATATATATATATATATATATATATATATATATATATATATATATATATATATATATATATATATATATATATATATATATATATATATATATATATATATATATATATGAGACCCAGTGACCGAAAGGGTGATACACTTGAGAAGGAAGTTGAACAATTAACTCAGTCTATTGTACTAGTAGTGTACAACGCGGATCCAGATTAAAACCCATAATATCCCTGACCCAAGACAATGACGTGACTGATGATGTAGGATCCTTTCAGAGTCTAAACTCACGCACTTTATCTACATTGTTTCATTTTCTATTTTATGTTGACATATTAAGCCTTTTACTAATATACTTCAAAGAGGTCTCCCCCTCACACGTCGCCTTTCTGGAAAATGTTAATTAGGCTTTTTAAAGAAAACAAAATCATACCGGAGATTTTTAGGAATTAACTTTGTCACTCTTCTCTGTTTTGTTGCATGTGAATTTATGTCAATTTTATAGTCCAGTGGCCAAAACTGAGCTGAATAATCTAAATGAGCTTAACATGACCAACATATGCTGAAGACCCACATTAGATGTTTCATTGTTGATGTTTTGGCTTAAGATTCCAACTAATCGTAACTTAAAGATCGTTTCAACATTCAGATTTTGGCATTTCAAAGATGCTCAACTGATATGTGGAGACTCAATTATAATTTACTAGGCTCTGAACCTTTTATTAATCTGCCAATCTATCGTTTATTTTAACTGTCGAAGTGTTTCAAGAAAATTTGTAGTCATTTAAATAGGGAACAGGCGGCGGAAAGACGAGGAACAAGAGCTGAAGCACGCCCTGCAAGCACATGTAAGGCAGTACATATAGGTGAGTACCTACACAGTCAAGAAATCAATCAAGATCATGTGTGATAAAGCAATGCTGACCCTTACGGCATGCTGTCCGTTGGATGGTTTTTGCCTATCCAATGAATCACCTGTACATCACGTGACTAATCATGGCGACGCTATTTCTAGTTCCACAACAATGATGCAAAAGTTCACAACGAATAAAAATATAAATAAAATAGTAACTCGAAAAATATTGGTGATAAGTCATCATTTTGGAATTTTTGAAAACAATTTTTTTCTGTAAAACATGAAAAAACGATAATAAATGCATAACATGCATTGACAAGTATACTGACATCTGGCAGCATTTCATAATTCTTCAATACACCTATTTATGCTAAATAGTTAGTTTAGTTCATTTATTTTGCGCCCCATACCCATCTTGTGGGCGGCAGTATAAAGGGTTACAAGAGGCATATAATGGGCTCAGGGACCACAATTCATTTAGCTAAGTTATTCCCCACAATTCATTTAGCTAAGCATATTACAATCTTGATGAGCTAGTTACACAATTTAATGCACATCTTCACATCAACAATGGGCTCGAGACCAACCACAAGTACAATTTCTAAATTAGGGCAACTGCTAAATAGCCAATTATATATATATATATATATATATATATATATATATATATATATATATATATATATATATATATATATATATATATATATATATATATATATATATATATATGCACCATGCACTATGCACCATGGCGTACCCGGTTCTTTAACCACTCGACCAACCGTGACTGTACAAAAGACATGTAATATATTTATATATTTATATGTCTCAGCAATTAACACTAAGTTTAATAAAATATGTGGAGACAGGTGTGGAGAACCAGACGCCCGACCCCCTCCTGCTTACTCTGATAATACAGCTGTGTTTACCTCATTATGTGATGAGCGAGGGCCCCTTGTTATCGTACTGACCAAAAGCATGCCTTTGTTTTTATTATGGAACCTGCTTGCTTATTTTGCAGAACCCTGCATGTTTTCTTTATTATTATTTTTTTTTTTAGGTGTGAGGGCTCGTTGGGATAGTGTGAGAATGGGTTGGGTTAGTGTGAGAATCGGCTAGGCTAGTGAGGGGGGATGGGTTGAGCTTGTGTAGGAATAGGTTAGGGCATTGGGGAAATTGGTTGGGCTAGTGTGTAGATACAATGAGCTTGGATGAGGTTTGTGATAATAATTAAAAATAATTATGAGAAAATCCACTAGGACTATAGACAGGAGCGAACCTACGAACCAGGACCCGGATTCACGAAGCAGTTACGCAAGCACTTATGAACGTGTACATCTTTCCTCAATCTTTGACGGCTTTGGTTACATTTATTAAACAGTTTACAAGTATGAACAACTTCTTAATCAACTGTTGTTATTATTATAAACAGCCTCCTGGTGCTTCGGAGCTCATTAACTGTTTAATAATTAGTATATTTTGGTAGCAGTCTTTCCTGTAGACATATTTTATTAAATATGACCGAAAAAGTAAGATTAATAATTCTAACACGAATTTTCTCAATCTTTCGTACATTATGCTTCACTGTTGGAGGTAAATCAAAAATCACTTCTCCAAAATTCATTTTTATTTCTAGTCTGACGCGACACGGGCGCGTTTCGTAAAACTTATTACATTTTCAAAGACTTCACAAATACACAACTGATTAGAACTTGCGTTTCCCTGATTTTATATCTACATTTGAGTGAGGTGGGAAGGGTGATGTGGCATTACATTTGAGTAAGGTGGGAAGGATGATGTGGCATTAGAGGATATTAATAGGGTATTAAAAGTATCAACACAAGACAGAACACGAAACAATGGATATTGAATAGAAGTGTTTGTAGAAAGCCTATTGGTCCATATTTCTTGATGCTTCTATATTGGAGCGGAGTCTTGAGGTGGGTAGAATATAGTTGTGCAATAATTGGCTGTTGATTGCTGGTGTTGACTTCTTGATGTGTAGTGCCTCGCAAACGTCGAGCCGCCTGCTCGACGTTTGATAGCCGTCGAGCCGCCTGCTTGATAGATACAGCGATAGCAGGCGGCTCGACGTTTGCGAGGCACTACACATCAAGAAGTCAACACCAGCAATCAACAGCCAATTATTGCACAACTATATTCTACCCACCTCAAGACTCCGCTCCAATATAGAAGCATCAAGAAATATGGACCAATAGGCTTTCTACAAACACTTCTATTCAATATCCATTGTTTCGTGTTCTGTCTTGTGTTGATACTTTTAATACCCTATTAATATCCTCTAATGCCACATCATCCTTCCCACCTTACTCAAATGTAATGCCACATCACCCTTCCCACCTCACTCAAATGTAGATATAAAATCAGGGAAACGCAAGTTCTAATCAGTTGTGTATTTGTGAAGTCTTTGAAAATGTAATAAGTTTTACGAAACGCGCCCGTGTCGCGTCAGACTAGAAATAAAAATGAATTTTGGAGAAGTGATTTTTGATTTACCTCCAACAGTGAAGCATAATGTACGAAAGATTGAGAAAATTCGTGTTATAATTATTAATCTTACTTTTTCGGTCATATTTAATAAAATATGTTTAATAATTGTAAACAAAGCCGCCAAAGATTGAGAAAAGGTGTACAGGATCGTAAGTGCTTGCGTACCTGCTTCGTGAATCTGGCCCCTGGCATTGCCAGTCGCGTGCTTATCCACTAGACCACCGCTGACTAGTAAAAGTCATACAACCGGATTGCTACTGTAATCGCAGGAAGTCTGGAGGTCCCTACTGTAACCAGTCTAAGTTCTTACGTATGAGCCACAAGAACTTGGGTGTAAGGTTATCTTGACGTTATCTTGAGATGATTTCGGGGTTTAGCATCTCCGCGGCCCAGTCCTCGACCAGGCCTCTTTTTAGTTACACATGCCCAGGAAGCAGCCCGTAGCAGCTGTCTAACTCCCAGGTACCTATTTACTGCTAGGTGAACAGGAGCACCTAGGTGAAAGAAACTGCCCATTTGTTTCCTCCTCCGCCAGAGGCTGAACCCGAAACCTTAGGAATACGAATAACGAGCGCTGTCCACTCAGCCGTCAGGGCCCCCCCTTGGGCAAAGTGGCAAAGTAGTCCTACACTTTTCGTCACAACTTCAAAAAACACACAAAATTTTCTGTATATTAATAATAAAAATAATAATAATAAAAATATTAATAATAATGGTAATAATACATATTTTCTGAATCCTTGAGTCTAATTAATTTCCACACTAAGCTTTACGAAAGACATGAAAAGTAAATTTCCTACAGACACACAAGAAACCTCTATATCTTAAAGCCGACGTTGTAAGACTGCGGCTGTCCTAGAAGACACTGGATCTCTCCCTCCATTATACTTCCCATGGTATAATTGGGTGGTATACACTGTTCCATAGAATAATTGGGCGGAATATACCATTCTGTGGTATAATTGAGTGATATAATTAGACAGACTTATCAATAACAATAATAGTGCTAAAGATGATACTAACAATTATAACATTACGAATTACGAAACACACACAGCTCAAACGCGCATGCGTGAAGCAAAGACTAATTACCGAGTGGCCGAAGCCAACAGCAGATCCTCGCCGGTAAAAATAATAATACTTAATGGGTGCGCTTGGGCTTGGCTGAGGCTATTGGGACCAACTCAGCCGCACAGGACGGAAAAGAAGGAGCAGAGAAAACGCGAAGGACAAGCTTTTGATGCCCACGCCGGGGCCCAGTCGCTGGGATGAGCTCGGGAGATGAGACAGGGATGCTGGGACACATCCCACCCCCCCCCCTTCCACATCCCTGCAGATGCTATCTATCTCAGAGGGCTGTAGCAACGGGGTAGAGATGCCAGCAAGGAGATAAGAGGAGACTGCGGGAGGAAAGTGGGATAAGCAGATGATGTGGGGGGGGGCGGGAGGAGTATGGTGGCTGGGGGAAGATGGTGGTTGGTGCTGATAGGGTGAATAGTGGTTGGCAGAGGTAGTGTAGTGTGGGGGGTGATGCTTCACGGCGCCCACCGGAACGCTGTTGGTTGAAAATGAGGAGGTTTTACATTGTTTTTTCTTGTTTTGACTCATTTTTTGTCTCTCTCTCTCTCTCTCTCTCTCTCTCTCTCTCTCTCTCTCTCTCTCTCTCTCTCTCTCTCTCTCTCTCTCTCTCTCTCTCTCTCTCTCTCTCTCTCTCTCCCTCTCTCTCTCTCCCTCTCTCTCACACTCTCCCTCTCCCTCTCTCTCACACTCTCCCTCTCCCTCTCTCTCCCTCTCCCTCTCTCTCCCTCTCTCTCTCTAAGACACAGCGCCAGAAAAGCTGTCCAAACAGGCCCATGGCCCGAGACGAGAGAACACACGAATTCCAGAAGAGTGGGAGAAATCGAAGAGCTTAATCCACAATGCTATCTAACGTTGACACGCTGAACCTCCCCACGGGAAGTCGGTAGGCAGGTCAGGATAAATGGAACAGATTTAATAAAATGTCTCTGGCGCCGTATGAACGAGGACACTGGCGCCGATATTGGATTTAGATCAGTAAACTATTCAGTAGGAGACAAGGCGACTATCGTGTTGATCTTAGAGATAGGGGAAAAAATAAAGTACGGACATCTATCCTGATATACCCCAATGAACATATATTTTAATCAGTCCAGTCTATTAGTTCACTTCCATCCTGCCGTGCGCACAGCAGCAGACCATGATTGCCTAAATGAACTTATCCCGAAAAACTTCCGTGTGTGTGTGTCAATTTAAGCTCATCGAATAACGGATTTAATTACATTAATATAAAGGAGGAACATTCAGTCCCTAAGTGATAGACCTGCCTATTAAATACATTTCTCTCTCTCTCTCTCTCTCTCTCTCTCTCTCTCTCTCTCTCTCTCTCTCACTCTCTCTCTCTCTCTCTCTCTCTCTCTCTCTCTCTCTCTCTCTCCAAGCGAATAGCTTGCTGGATTCACAAACCACTGACTCGGGTTCGATTCCCGGCCGAAGCAGAACAAATGGGCAGAACTTCTGTCACTCTGAACCCCCTGTTCACCAAGCAGTAAATAGGTACCTGGGAGTTAGACAGCTGTTACGGGTTGCTTTCTGTGTGTGTGTGTGTGTGAAAAATTAAGAAAAAAAATTGATTAATTGACAATTGAGAGGCGGGCCGAAAGAGCAGAGCTCAACCCCCGCAAGCACAGCTAGGTGAATACGCACACACACGCACACACACACACACTCACACACACACACACACACACACACACACACACACACACACACACACACACACACACACACACACACACTCACAAGCCCAGCAGACTAAACATTTACACTCGCGGGAATCACACGGTAAACGGGCAGGTCGACCGTCATTCCAAGCCCAGTTTTTTTGCCCCGGCCCTGAACACCCCGAACACACACAAGGGTCGAGACCAGGCAATTATCCGAACACGCACTCCCTCCGTCCTGGACGTTCGGGTGATTGCAGTGTTCGATCTAACCAGACTGGCTGATCTAAGTGCACCTATTTATCCAGTTTGCTTCTAAATGAAACGTTATTTAGATTCAAGAGTTTTTTCCAGCAGAAACGCACCCTGCCGGCAATGAGACAAACTCATTTTCGTAGTGTTTTCAAAGCTTTTCCGTATTTTGGAAAAAGAAGTGAAGGCAAGTTTAAACAAATTTAAATTACAAAATTCCTCGGCCAATACCCATGGTCGCAGTGGTTGGGAAGGTCTTTGGAAAAATGTCTCTTGTTTAGAATCTAGTAAAGCACGCAACAGTATTTAAGAAGTGCATTGATCTAGTTAAATATATAGAAAATGTGAAGTTCTAACTTGCAAACGTGTAAGTTATTAATATTCATAATAATAATATAACAGAAATAATAATTGTAGAATGAAGCAGAATGGATGACGAAATAGAATTGATAACGAAGATGAATAAGAACGAAGATTATAGCATTGTGGCAAGGAGAGAGAAAGAGAGAGAGAGAGAGAGAGAGAGAGAGAGAGAGAGAGAGAGAGAGAGAGAGAGAGAGAGAGAGAGAGAGAGAGAGAGAGAGAGAGAGGGAGAGAGAGAGAGAGAGAGAGAGAGAGAGAGAGAGAGAGAGAGAGAGAGAGAGAGAGAGAGAGAGAGAGAGAGAGAGAGAGAGAGAGAGAGAGAGAGAGAGAGCCCGTTTGAATTAAAAAGCTATTTGGAATAATAATGCCATGAAAACATTGATGTTCACGTGTACATTAAAGGCCATTACACCATAATCGACTTTGCATCTGGAATTCCACAATAGCATTGCAACATATTTTTTGTATTCCTCCTTCATAATGTATAACTGCAACTGTTTACATTTTATAATATAGATTGATGCATATTTATTCATTTAAACAATATTTCGTGGGTCAAATTAAATAGTATTTATCAAATATGTTATATATATTATTTCAAACGTCAAATGTTTTGTGAATCTTCCGATAAACAATAACAAATAGAAGGATGCTTCGATAGACAGAGGCAGATAGACACAGACAGAAAGATTACAACAGATAGCAAAAGATACAGATGCTGATAAAGGCGAAAATACACACAAGGGACATTAAGTGTCAAACACAGAACAGAAATATGAAGGAATATATATATATATATATATATATATATATATATATATATATATATATATATATATATATATATATATATATATATATACATATATATATATATATATATATATATATATATATATATATATATATATATATATATATATATATATATATATATATATATATATATAAAATCCTGTTTCACAAGTAATTATAAACCTCATTCCCTACTCTAAGACATTAAACAAAAGACTGCCACCTCCCTCTTAAGTGAGAGCAAGAGACTTGAGATTTAATTTTTTTTATCTCTGGTTCGTTTAAGACGCAAGTAATTCCAAAGTACAATGGCTAATTCAGACTTTTGTCTTGGAAGATTCTCTCAAGGGTGGCATTGTGAAGGGGCGAGTAGTGGGGGGAGGGATGGCTTAGATGGATGCTAGATGATTAGGGGGAAGAAGTAATAGTGAGGAGAAAGTGGTAGAAAGGTAGGGGAGGTGGAGTGGAAAGATAGAGAGAGAGAGAGAGAAGTGCAGTGGGAGATAATAATCCACGAGAGACAAGTGGTCGGGGAGAGAAGGGACAGAGAAAATGCAATGAGGGACAGAAAGTGTTTGAGAGAAACTAGTTATAGAAATGATAGTTAAGAGATATACCTTGGAAACATGTGTATTATTTCATATATTCTGTAATATCAATTTACAAGTTATTATAGTTTTATTACTTGCAGGATAAAATTGAAGACATCTGTGGCGATGGAGACGTCTGCACATAATGAGTTGACTTTATTTTTTGAACGTATATAGGTTGAGATAACATGTTCTAAATAACATGAGTCTGCTGAACAATGATTGCTGATGAAGTGATGTTCTTGAAAATGGCATAACCAGTATGCTCAAGGAAAGGGGACGGCGAGAATGGATGGCCGAGCGCCTTGAGTTGTACTTGCCGGCTTCTGGAGGTTTATAAAGTAGGGCCAAGTGAGGAACAGTGACAATATTGGCCTTATACATAGCAACAAGGCCACCGTCGGTGACCATGTTGAGTGTATATATATATATATATATATATATATATATATATATATATATATATATATATATATATATATATATATATATATATATATATATGAACTAAGAAGTGAAGTTGATAATGAAGAGTGTTGGAAAATGAAAAGTCAATAATCAGTTAAAAATTATCGACTGGAGACAGTCGAGAATCACAATAAAAAAATTAATTTTTAATTTCGACAGCAATAAAAAATGCCCTATAATGACGACTGATGTAGCGCGGGTGTTGGGGAAGCCATTACTCAGGGCACCATTTTATTATTACTCTGATAGAAATGCGACATTTTCAGCGGCAACGTGATTATAAGGGTAGAAAAAGGACCCAAGTGGTTATAATGTGGCAATAATAATTATAACAATAACAACAATGATGGTTACAAAATATAATTCAAGATTTGAAGACATTCTCATACAAGGACAACCTTGAGAGGAATTGATCCAGATGAATTAAGATTTTCTGAGAAGCAGGACTTAAAAACAGAGATTTCTTGAGAGAAATGTTTTAAATGGATATATAAATATGTCAGCGACGCCTTTTCCAGCGATTAGTGGATAATTAGGATAGAGGCTGGGATGATAGTATTATAAAAGAGAGAGAGAGAGAGAGAGAGAGAGAGAGAGAGAGAGAGAGAGAGAGAGAGAGAGAGAGAGAGAGAGAGAGAGAGAGAGAGAGAGAGAGAGAGAGACAGAGAGAGACAGAGAGAGACAGAGAGAGAGAGAGAGAGGGAGAGAAAGAGAGAGAGAGGGGGGGAGGTATTTTTAACAACGGCAGATCATATTTTTTCTCCACCATGTCTGTAGTGGGTAAATTTATTCGTGCTTACCTAAAAATAATAAGAAAATCTGTTAGTGAGATTTGCTTCCCCGAAGATGCCACGGGCGAGGGCGAAGGGGGGTGTGGGTTTCTGGGGAGGACGGGATGGAGGATGGAAAGGGGGGAGGAAGGGAAGAAGGAGGGCGGGTGGAAGGTTAAGGGGGGAGGGTTGAGGGAGCCCTGGCTGGAAGAAATTGAAAGAATTCCTGTGGGGGAAAAAATTGTACAAAAATTGTGTCGAGAACGAAAAAGTTTGTGCATGAATTGCAGTCACTCCCCGGCATCATGTGTGTGAGAGAGAGAGAGAGAGAGAGAGAGAGAGAGAGAGAGAGAGAGAGAGAGAGAGAGAGAGAGAGAGAGAGAGAGAGAGAG
Source organism: Procambarus clarkii (assembly GCF_040958095.1). Lineage (NCBI taxonomy): Eukaryota > Metazoa > Arthropoda > Malacostraca > Decapoda > Cambaridae > Procambarus > Procambarus clarkii. Next base: position 37,290,255 of record NC_091154.1, on the reverse strand, counting down.
AGAGAGAGAGAGAGAGATTGAGAGAGAAAACCAGACAGACGGAAAAACCGAACCGGAAAAGTTCCACAACCCTTCACTCACTTGCACTTTTTCATACTTCGGTTTTTAAAACAAGTGTTTCTGAAGGATATTTGCGAGATTGATTCTGAGAGTGATCTCTCTGTTCACTTGTGTTTGGGTCTTTTATTTTCAGTCAACAGCCAAATCGAGAGAAGAAGAACGATAAGAGCGTGAGGTATATATATATATGCGTCTGTGTGAACTCAGCTAGTTGTATTCACCTAGATGAGTTTACCGGTTCGAGCGTCTGCTCTTAAGTCCCTCCTTCCGGCCGTCGTTAGTTCAATGCAGTGACTCTTTCACTATTTTTCCTTTCGTATTTACATTTAAAGTTGTTTATTTAGTTGGCTTCGACAACTTCTTTCATCAAGTTCACGCCATTTATTTTCGATTCTGAGAAAGTTTCTGTTGACATCCTTGTGACTCATTTGTGTTTCCAGTTTCCATTTATATCCTCGTGTTCTATTTCTCCTTAATTTGAACATTGCTTCTATATCTACTCTGTCGATCCCCGTTAGTATCGTGTACGCCGCTATCATGTGTGCACTATTCTTTGTTTCCTCCAGCATAGTGAGGTTCATTCTCCTTAACGCAGGAACGAGCCTCGTTTCATATTTTGGGATTTTTTCTGTTTTTTCTTAGTGTTTCTTTAGGTAGGGGTTCCATGCCAAGGCAGCATACTCAATAATATGTCTCACAAAGGATCTTTTTGCAAGTTCTTAAAATTCCTGAAGAAGATCTTTATCAAAGTTCGTGCACTCGTGAATGTCGAATAACAGGACATTTGCCAATATGGCATATGCAGCCCTCGTTATTTTGCTCCTGTGTATGTGTATGTGTGTGTGTATGTGTGTACGTGTGTGTGCTTATGATACTGTTTCTAAATAGAAGGATATTTAGTTCCAGGGCCCCGCCTGCTAACTATTGTATCTTCTGCTTATTTACACTTTTCGTCGTTCCAATTCTTTTCCATCCTTACAACTGAAGTTGTGAATCAGGGTAATTTCCAGGACCGGTTCCTGCGCGTTCCATTTGCTTACCACCCGCACTGAAAGCCAGTGCTTCCTAATGTTTCTCCAACTTTTGTGTTTCTAGTTTCCAACCGTGTCCTTTCTTCTTGTCTTGCTTCGTATGGACTAGACAACCACTTTCATCTTCTGGTATTCTTCTCAGAATCTGATATATTACCACTGATCCTTGTTTTTTTTAGTACGGTAAGATTGAGCTCTCTTGATCTGCTCTCGGAAAACAATTGTTTTCTCTCTGGCACTCTTTCTCTCTTAAAATATCTTCAGATATCTCCTACGTTCTTATTGCACATCAAAAAGGTTAGGGGGTTCCATGCCGAAGCTGAATAAACTTGGGCTGGAATGGCAAATGTCGCATAATTTCTTGCGTGATTTCCTGCATAGTTTCGAAATGCCGTTCTTATGTTAGCCATTTTTGCATATAATACCAATGTATGTTCAAAATTTGGGGACCAGTAGACTTCCAAGTCATTCTCTTGCAGTACTCTACCTTTTGTCATCTATGTCCTTCTGGCCTTCTACTGTTGCTCTTACATTTCAATGCTTTACACTTAATGGAACTGAACTCCAATAACTGTTTATCTGACCAAGGTGGTTAGCTTGTTTTGGTCATACTGAAGTAACGCAGTCTTCATTGGTTCTTCTCACATGTAACGCATGATATAATTGATGACCATGCTCATCAATTATATCATGCATCTGCAAGTATTTATATGATCGTGAATATTTACCAGGAAAAGCATGAATGCAAGGATCCAGACCTGTTGGATTCCTCTCAGTACTACTTCCCGCCACCCTAAAATGTTCTCATTATAACTCTCTGCTTATAGTTTGGTATTTTCTTAACCCTTACAGTTTCTTATTGGTTATTTCAGCCTGCTTCTCAATTTTTTGGATCATTTGTTCTTGAGGATCGTTTTAAAGGATTTTTTTGTTTTCGTCTGCGAAAATTAAATCTACCGAGCTCTCTCACTCCTCCCTAGTTAGTGAACTCTGTCAGGTTTCTGAAGTACGACTTGTACTTTGGAAACTCCAGGCACTCGTGAAGTGTCTCCATCATATGAAGTTTGTCCTCTACAGGTGTGTGTGTGCATGTGTGTGTGTGTGTGTGTGTGTGCATGTGTGTGTGTGTGTGTGTATGTGTGTGTGTGTGTGTGTGTGTGTGTGTGTGTGTGTGTGTGTGTGTGTGTGTGTGTGTGTGTGTGTGTGAGATTGCGACAAGCAAAATGGAATGTGCAATTGGAAAAGGTGATGGCTCTCATGGAGAGGATGTGGGTGGGAGGGTGGAAGGGGCACGGCAGAGGGGACGATAAGGTAGAGAGAGAGAGATTGCTGGGAAAGGGGGAAAGAGATGGGAGAGGATAGGAAATGAAAAGCTCTGACGCTGCCTTCAAAAATTTTACCCAAACAAATATTAATTATAAAGCATTCTATTAAATAATTTATCAGTTTCCAAATAAATACAATTAAGCTGATAGCATATATTAAGCAGATAATACATTATCTTGCATGTATATACTCAGAGCTCCATTAAAAAAATTGTAATGTAATACAATTTCGCGATATATTTTCTCTAACATCCTACTAATTGTGTTCATTACTGATATCTGTAAGACACGAGGAGGTTTGCAGACCTGCCAGTGATGACAGTGCTTGTGTGTATGTGTACTCACCTATTTGTACTCACCTATTTGTGCTTGCAGGATCGAGCATTGACTCTTGGATCCCGCCTTTCCAGCCATCGGTTGTTTACAGCAATGACTCCTGTCCCATTTCCCTATCATACCTAGTTTTAAAAATATGAATAGTATTTGCTTCCACAACCTGTTCCCCAAGTGCATTCCATTTTTCCACTACTCTCACGCTAAAAGAAAACTTCCTAACATCTCTGTGACTCATCTGAGTTTCCAGTTTCCACCCATGCCCCCTCGTTCTGTTATTATTACGTGTGAACATTTCATCTATTTCCACTTTGTCAATTCCCCTGAGTATTTTATATGTCCCTATCATATCTCCTCTCTCCCTTCTTTTCTCTAGTGTCGTAAGGTTCAGTTCCTTCAACCGCTCTTCAAATCCCATCCCTCGTAACTCTGGGACAAGCCTCGTCGCAAACCTCTGAACCTTTTCCAGTTTCTTTATGTGTTTCTTCAGGTGGGGGCTCCATGATGGCGCGGCATACTCTAAGACGGGTCTCACGTAGGCAGTGTAAAGCGCCCTAAAAGCCTCCTCATTTAGGTTTCTGAATGAAGTTCTAATTTTCGCCAGTGTAGAGTACGCTGCTGTCGTTATCCTATTTATATGTGCCTCAGGAGTTAGATTAGGTGTCACATCCACTCCCAGGTCTTTTTCTCGAATCGTTACAGGTAGGCTGTTCCCCTTCATTGTGTACTGTCCCTTTGGTCTCCTGTCACCTGATCCCATTTCCATAACTTTACATTTACTGGTATTAAACTCCAGTAGCCATTTCCCTGACCATCTCTGCAGCCTGTTTAAGTCCTCTTGGAGGATCCTACAATCCAATGTGTGTGTGTGTGTGTGTGTGTGTGTGTGTGTGTGTGTGTGTGTGTGTGTGTGTGTGTGTGTGTGTGTGTGTGTGTGTGTGTGTGTGTGTGTGTGTGTGTGTGTGTGTGTGTGTGTGTGTGTGTGTGTGTGTGTGTGTGTGTATTTGTACATTCACATTTATGGGTATACATTATTGTATTGGTGAGTCTCAATATACTAGTCCCCTATTTAGGAACAAAACCTCAGCTCCAGTTATACACGAATGAATAGGTCAAGTATACATGAGTCAACTAGTCAGATATACGTGAGTGAACGTGTGCAAGGAAGAGAAAAATAGATCGTCATATAATATATAATCACTAGAATCCTTGAAATAAAAAAAAAAAATTCCCAAACTTATCTTCGCTACTACCCTGCCTCCTACCCTCACCCCCCCCCTCGTCCCCTCTATCCTCCCCTCCACCTCATCCCTCCCCCTCTATCCCCTCCCCCTCTATCCCCTCCCCCCCCCCTCGTCTTTTCTGTGTCCTGAGAGTGTTGCAGCAGCTGGTGGGAGGATAGAGATAATGACCCCCCAGCGGGAGTGCCAACCAGAGGCTACAGATCAGTGCCAGTGCCAGGTGCTTCAGACACATAGGCTCTATTATGGGTCTCCTAGACTGTTGGGAATGTATTTTATTTTATTCTGTCACTCTGATATTGTTTCACTTTTTCTCCTTGTTTGTAATCTGCATCTCTCTCTCTCTCTCTCTCTCTCTCTCTCTCTCTCTCTCTCTCTCTCTCTCTCTCTCTCTCTCTCTCTCTCTCTCTCTCACTCTCTCTCTCTCTCTCTCTCTTTCTCTCTCTCTCTCATGTACGTTAATTTTGTAATCCTTTGCGCATATATTTGTCATTTAAGCAAAAGTGACAATCGCCACTAGGCCCACTTTTAACAAAAATTCTCTTACGTATAACAAAATCGATTTGTCAAAAAATAATATTGTCCTTCGTCTTCCAGACGCCGTCAAAGCAAGAAGTCGAATTGCTATTGGTTAATGACATTTCGCATCGGCCATTCAGATCACGTCTTACAAGAGTCCCACGGGCTGGCTTGCTGAAAACTTCAAACGGAAGCCGTATAAAGGGCCTCAATTTGGGAATGCCAAAACTCGACCTCAACTCTCCATTGGTTTGAATCTTGGAGTAAGGAGTTGGGGTCATGGGGGGGTAAGATAGGTGGGGGGGGGCTAAGATAGGTGGGGGGCAGTGATGGGGGTAAGGGTGGAGGGGAGGGTATGGCAGGTGTGTGGGGGGGGGGAAAGGCCGCATTTGGCGAGCTATTTTTTGAACTGGAAGTCAAGTGGGACTCAAGTTAGAATCAAATTAAGTTAGGATTGCTTCCTCTCCTTCGTTCCCAAGACCACATCCAGCCAAGATTTTCTGAGGCTCGTGGGGGCCTCTGTGAGTGTACTCACCTGCCTGTGCCTTCAGGGCCACACGTTAGCTCTTGAGCTCCGCCTTTTCAGCAGTAGCCGGAACTGCATTCTCCTCGCATTCTATCTACTCACTACTCTTAAACTAAGGAAACTGTTTCCTTGCCACCATATGGTTCATGAGTGTCTTCAACTTCACTGTTGATTCCTTACTGATGTGGCTGTGGAGCAGTTTTGGCTTGACTTGCAATGTCAATTTAATGCTTTCTTTCCGCTTCTCTCCTCACACGGAGGAGTCCATTTCTGGCCTTTTGGTATCTTCCATTTCTCTCTGGTGCTCTGTTATTTCTGTCTATTTTCTCCATGTCCTTGTACTAAATGGCCTTGCTTCCTTATATGCCTGACTGAATCACGGATTTCTCCTATGCATTTCAATTTTCTCCTTTTCGGCTGGGATAAACTTGTCTGTTGCCTTCTGACACATCTGGGTGATGTAGTTCATCACGGTTTGAACAATCTTTTCTCTCAGCTCTGTTTCTCATGTGTGTGTGTGTGTGTACTCACCTATATGTACTCACCTATATGTGCTTGCAGGATCGAGCATTGACTCTTGGATCCCGCCTTTCGAGCATCGGTTGTTTACAGCAATGACTCCTGTCCCATTTCCCTATCATACCTGGTTTTAAAATTATGAATAGTATTTGCTTCCACAACCTGTTCCTGAAGTGCATTCCATTTCCCCACTACTCTCACGCTAAAAGAAAACTTCCTAACATCTCTGTGACTCATCTGAGTTTCAAGCTTCCATCCATGTCCTCTCGTTCTGTTACTATTCCGTGTGAACATTTCGTTTATGTCCACTCTGTCAATTCCTCTGAGTATCTTATACGTTCCTATCATGTCCCCCCTCTCCCTTCTTCTTTCTAGTGTCGTAAGGCACAGTTCCCTCAGGCGCTCTTCATACCCCATCCCTCGTAGCTCTGGGACGAGTCTCGTTGCAAACCTCTGAACCTTTTCCAGTTTCATTATATGCTTCTTCAGATGGGGACTCCATGATGAGGCGGCATACTCTAAGACTGGCCTTACGTAGGCAGTGTAAAGCGCCCTAAATGCCTCCTTACTTAGGTTTCTGAATGATGTTCTAACTTTTGCCAGTGTAGAGTACGCTGCTGTCGTTATCCTATTAATATGTGCCTCAGGAGATAGATTAGGTGTTACGTCCACCCCCAGGTCTCTTTCACGCGTCGTTACAGGTAGGCTGTTCCCCTTCGTTGTGTACTGTCCCTTTGGTCTCCTATCTCCTAGTCCCATTTCCATAACTTTACATTTGCTCGTGTTGAATTCTAGTAGCCATTTCTCTGACCATCTCTGCAATCTGTTCAGGTCCTCTTGGAGGATCCTGCAATCCTCATCTGTCACAACTCTTCTCATCAACTTTGCATCATCCGCAAACATCGACATGTAGGACTCTACGCCTGTAAACATGTCGTTAACATATACAAGAAATAGAATAGGTCCCAGCACCGATCCTTGTGGTACTCCACTTGTTACTGTTCGCCAGTCCGACTTCTCGCCCCTTACCGTAACTCTTTGGCTCCTTCCTGTTAGGTAGTTCCTTATCCATTCTAGGACCTTTCCCCCCACCCCCGCCTGCCTCTCGAGCTTGAACAGCAGTCTCATGTGCGGTACTGTATCAAAGGCTTTTTGGCAGTCCAGAAATATGCAGTCTGCCCAACCATCTCTGTCCTGTCTTATCCTCGTTATTTTATCATAGAATTCCAGAAGGTTTGTTAGGCACGATTTCCCTGTCCAGAACCCATGTTGATGTTTGTTCACAAACCTAATGTTCTCCAGGTGTGCAACCAGTCGTAGCCTAATTATTCTTTCCAGTATTTTACAGGGGATGCTTGTCAGTGATTCAGGTCTGTAGTTAAGTGCCTCCTCCCTATCTCCTTTCTTGAAGATCGGCACGACATTTGCCTTCTTCCAGCAACTGGGCAATTCTCCTGACATAAGTGACTCATTAAAGATCATTGCCAGAGGCACGCTGAGGGCCTGTGCTGCTTCTTTTAGTATCCACGGTGATACTTTGTCTGGTCCAACTGCTTTAGTTGCATCTAGAGTTGTCAACTGTTTCATTACCTCCTCTGCTGTCACCTCTATATCTGATAGTCTTTCATCTAGGGTAACCCCTTCCAACAATGGGAGCTGCTCAGGCTCGGTAGTGAACACTCCATGGAAACTGGCATTCAGTGCCTCGCAGATTTCCTTGTCACTTTCAGTATATGCCCCCTCTGTCTTCCTTAGTCTTGTCACTTGGTCGTTCACCGACATTTTTCTTCTTATATGACTGTGTAGTAACTTAGGTTGTTTTTTCGCTTTGATTGCAATATCGTTCTCATAGTCCCTTTCCGATGTTCGTCTTATGTTAATGTAATCGTTCCTAGCTCTGTTGTATCTGCTTCTGTTGTCCTCTGTTCTTTGTCTTCTGTACTTCCTCCACTCCCGCCTGCTGGCCATTTTTGCTTCCTGACACTGTCTATTAAACCATGGGTTATTATATTCCCTGTATTGTGTGTTATATTGTGTGTGTGTGTGTGTGTGTGTGTGTGTGTGTGTGTGTGTGTGTGTGTGTGTGTGTGTGTGTGTGTGTGTGTGTGTCTGTATTTACTATTTGTATTTACTATTTATATCTGCAGAATCGAGCTATTAGCTCTTGGATCCCGCCTTTCCAACCAATTAGTATTTCCTCTATTATGTCTAATACACATATTTCTCTTACACACGCACACACACACACACACACACACACACACACACACACACACACACACACACACACACACACACACACACACACACACACACACACACACGCGCACACACACACACACACATCCCTAGGAAGCAGCCCGTAGCCGCTGTCTAACTTCCAGGTACCTATTTACTGCAAGGTGAACAGGAGCATCAGGGTGACAGAAACTCTGCCCATTTGTTTCTGCCTGGTGCGGGAATCGAACCCACGCCACAGAATTACGAGTCCTGCATGCTATCCACCAGGCTATCAGGCCCCCCTTGTGTGTGTGTGTGTGTGTGTGTGTGTGTGTATGTGTGTGTGTGTGTGTGTGTACTCACCTAGTTGTACTCACCTAGTTGTGTTTGCGGGGGTTGAGCTCTGGCTCTTTGGTCCCGCCTCTCAACCGTCAATCAACAGGTGTACAGATTCCTGAGCCTATCGGGCTGTCATATCTACACTTGAAACTGTGTATGGAGTCAGCCTCCACCACATCACCCCCTAATGCATTCCATTTGTCAACCACTCTGACACTAAAAAAGTTCTTTCTAATATCTCTGTGGCTCATTTGGGCACTCAGTTTCCACCTGTGTCCCCTTGTGCGTGTTCCCCTTGTGTTAAATAGACTGTCTTTATCTACCCTATCAATCCCCTTCAGAATCTTGAATGTGGTGATCATGTCCCCCCTAACTCTTCTGTCTTCCAGCGAAGTGACGTTTAATTCCCGTGGTCTCTCCTCGTAGCTCATACCTCTCAGCTCGGGTACTAGTCTGGTGGCAAACCTTTGAACCTTTTCCAGTTTAGTCTTATCCTTGACTAGATATGGACTCCATGCTGGGGCTGCATACTCCAGTATTGGCCTGACATATGTGGTATACAAAGTTCTGAATGATTCTTTACACAAGTTTCTGAATGTCGTTCGTATGTTGGCCAGCCTGGCCAACATACGAACAACTGGCCTGTGTGTGTGTGTGTGTGTGTGTGTGTGTGTGTGTGTGTGTGTGTGTGTGTGTGTGTGTGTGTGTGTGTGTGTGTGTATTACCTTGCAGGAGATGATCATTATTTACATTCATCTCAAAATCCATGAACCCAGCCACTTGGGCTGGACGGTAGAGCAACGGTCTTGTTTTATACAGGTTGGCGTTCAATCCCCGACCGTCACTCTAAGTGGCTGGGCACCATTCCTTTCCCACCCGTCCCATCCCAAATCCTTATCCTGTCCTCCTTCCCAGTGCTATATTGTCGAATGGCTTGGCGCTTTCTCCTGATAGTTCCCTTCCCTTTCCCTTCAAAATCCATGGCTATTATTTTCCCCATTCTTGAATGTTTATTCTACATGAGGCATTTTCTAAATCTCCGGTTGTTCCCACCTTTCTATCGTCTTGAAAATAATAGCAAACGGTTGGCAAAATGTTGGAGCTGGTCCACTAGTTGTTTCCTTACTTTTTTGTATCAACAGTCTTTCTTCTTTTTTGTATCTGTGATCTAAGAAATCGGAGATCTAGACAAAGATCGAATTCCAGATTGAAAACTTCCTGGACGCTCTTCGTAATATTTTTCACATTTCGTTGTCAGCTCTGTGTGTCGTGCCTCTGCTGGCATTCTCATACTGTTTGTTCGCTTATTTCTGATTTCCTGGGTATCCACTAATTTTTTTTTTTTGTAAACATGTTGTAATTCTCTGCTGTTTGGTGCTCCCGTTAATTCTTCCCTGGTCTTTTTTGTTCCGTTTAGTTCCAAGAACAGGCTTCATGCATGTTCCAAATTGGCCCAAATCATTGGCATACTTTGTCCTGACATACAAGCATGTATACGTGTATAGATATTTGTATTAAGGATGCAATCCTAATAGAGCGACGAATTTTGACGCAATATTTTACCTAAAACCAAAAATCGTCGTCCTAAAAAATGGTAGCGGCTCGCGAGATTGACAGACTGTCCCTTTTTCTGTCGTCTGGTAGGTTAGGATAGGGAATTTTAGTACGACAGTTTCTTGACGATGGGGGAAGCCTTAGGAGGCCGGGGCTGATGTATGAGCCAGCATGTGCGTCCATAACCACACATCCGTGGATGCTGCAGCAAATCCCAAGCCTCTGCCGAACATTCTGATCCCTGACAGTGTTGACGTCGGGAAGTCCAAGATGAATATTACTTTTATGAGCCCAAAACTTCTCACCCGCCTGCAGTAAACCTCCTTCAAGTATTTTCTTCATTTGCAAACCGAGTGAGTTTTTACTCTAAAGCTTTTTTTTTAGGAAACACACACACATACACACACACACACACACACACACACACACACACACACACACACACACACACACACACACACACACACACACACACACACACACATAAACACAACACACATACAACATCCAGGCGGGACCAAAGAGCCAGAGCTCAACCCCCCCAAACACAACTAGGTGAGTACACACACACAACACACACACACGAGGAGCGATCGTAACCTGACAAAAGGGAATTTAGTAAAAACTCTCTTTGTTCTTAGAGAAGCTACACAAAATAAGAAAGACTGTTGACACAGAAGAAGTAAAGAGTTAGCATGCGGTCAAGCAGCCCAGCCTCGTAGAATGAAAGTACTTATAGTAAGTATTTGGTGGAAAGTACCAACAAGCAGTGATGGACCACCGGAATGTTGATTTTATATTATTGAATTTGGACAAACAGGAAACGTTTTTAACCTCAACGTAACCTAACCTCTCCTAGCAATTCTATGCCTAATACACGCCTAATCTATTCCATCTATATGCTATAGATGGGATAGATTAAATAATTAAATAGTTCTTCCCAATCCACCTTCGTGATTTAGTGGTGCCTTCATAAGTGACTAAACTTCTCTCATTTAGAATGCTCCGTCCACCGTGATAATTTAGTACATGTGAATGCAATTAAAAAATTTTATTATGTTTTAAGTTGTCTGTTCTATAGAAAGGTGGCTATACACATTTATAATTTGAAATATGAATATTAAAATTATATGACACTTGTACTCAGAAATTCTAGCGAGACCTGTGCCTTTTCAAAATTATTTAAAATTATGAACAAAGGCAGAATTGGAATACGCGATGTGCATTTTTTACTCAGGGAGATACAAAGGGAGAGGGGAAGCGAGGGAGAGATTACAAAACTGAGAGAAAGCAATAGTGAGACACATATATAATGAGAGACAGAAAGATGGATATAAGAGTGAGGTGAGTAGGCGAAATAACGAGAGAAAGGGAGACTTAAGAGACAGAAACGGAGAAAGAGAGAGGACAAAATAAAGCGTGGAAAACAGACAACTCTTACAGTGAAAGGAACAGGAAATCAGATGAATGAGATAATTTGGTGTTGTGTGCGCATTAACTCTCTACGTTACTGACCAAGTTACGTGGTTGTAGAATTTTTGTCGGAGAAGCCATTCAACATCAAAGAATTCCTTCAGAACAGCAATTCCGAGTGTAAATTGAAGCAATTCACCCAAATGTCGAGAGCTGGCGTAAAGGGGCAGCGAGGAAGGCGCCTCTGAACATCAGTGCAAACATACTTTTGAATTTGCATACATTTAATATAAATTATATATATATATTATATATATATATATATATATATATATATATATATATATATATATATATATATATATATATATATATATATATATATATATATATATTTATATATTTAGCGGACAGATGTTGAACTCAGACCCTTGGGCAACTAGAGCTAGTGAGCATATAGAGTGTGTGTGTGTGTGTGTGTGTGTGTGTGTGTGTGTGTGTGTGTGTGTGTGTGTGTGTGTGTGTGTGTGTGTGTGTGTGTCTGTCTGTTTTATCTGGCGAGATGCTAACAACTTCCTCAAACACTGATGTGGACCAATCAGAATAGACAGCGTTCTAACTGACCAATCTTCTTCTGATCACAGATTCAAAATCTTTGGATCAGAACGGGACTCGAACTAGCATCCTGTGAAACGCCAGACGCACGCCTTAACCCATGAACCACGATATGAAAAAGGTTATTAAACCTGGTATCCACCCGAATCCACTAGGATTCTAGGAGCGTCGAGCTAGTGTCCCATCCACGTTTTACAAATAATCCGCATACATTCTGGTGTAGGAAATGGAGTTCCCCAAGCAAACGCTCCCTTTAAATAAATTGTTCTTGTAGATATATGATATTGTTGTAGTTACCTTGTGTATTAGATCACAGGTTTTGGACTATGCGTGACGTAATGATACACGAGACGGTCTAGTGAATGCATTTAATGATGCTGTTTAAGGCGTCTTCAGGTCAACTGGCTCGTTAGTTTATAAGTAATTCCTTTCTCAGTTTTGTACTTCCTTTCCTCTTCTCTCCTCGCTCTACCATCTCTCTACATTGCTTACTTCCAATGTGACAATGTAAGCAATGTCACATTGCTTACTTCCAAGGAGCATTTCCCCTGTGTCCTAGCTAAATCCTATTTACTCCCACCCGTTTCCAAGCTCGTTTTCATTGATGCTCATTTACCCTTTCCACGTATCCAAACCGCTGTACTTCACTTTTGGGAAACGCAATTCCCTTTGGAGTCGAGTCGTTCATCCCCCACTTCGGTGAAACCTTCGCCAGGTATTACTCGGAAAGTTTCTAACCCAGTTCCTCTCACGTCCAAGGCCGACTCTGTCATCCCAGGCGATCAAAAGAACCAACCGGCCTATGATCGTTGAGTGTATTGATGATCTTACTTGTTAATTA
>NC_091154.1:37227719-37272719 GCF_040958095.1 Procambarus clarkii | reverse complement strand
TGGGATGCGAGTGATGGAGTATGGGTGAACGTGGATGATTGAGTGTAGGTAAAAGGATGTGAAATAGGTGTATGGACGATGGAGAATGGGTGAGGAGGGTGTAGATGATGGGGGGATGTGTGAGGGGGAGAGTGTGGTGTCGGTGAGAGCATGTGAGTGGGTTGATGGTGCCTGGGTGTGGGTGATGGAATGTAGGTGAGAGAGGTATGGGTAAGGGAGCATGGGTAAGAATGTGTGGGTGAGTGGGTATGGGTGATGGGATCTGGAAAAAGGGGTGTGGGTGAAGAGGGAGTGGGTGAGATGGCTGTGAGTGAGGGGGAAGAAATTGAAACTCGAAAACTTGAAAGAGATAGAAAGAGGTATGGCTGAAGAAAGCATGAGATAGCTTGCTGTGGAAGGGGGTAGTCTTGGAAGGGATAATCTTGGAAGGGGACAATCTTGGAAGGGGACAATCTTGGAAGAGAGTAATCTTAGAAAATGGGTAATCTTGGAAAAGGTAAAAAAATATATAATTGTAGTGAAGGTACAAGCGTTTCAGAGGAGAAAGGTGGAGTGTTACAAGAGTGGGACAGAGTTGGGTTTTGTCCCAGAACATGTCCCACAGTTCTGGTCCCCACCTATGTTAAAAAAAAGTCTGTTCTCGTTCACAATGTCTATATCTTGAACAGAAAAGCCAACTAAATAAAGTCTCATCTTACCTGTTTGTTCCTAGCACCCAAACAATACAGCCAATTCAACAGGGTAAAATGGCTGTGGCAATCAGAATACCATTACTTAATCCCCATTCAGGTGCGCAGAAAAAAAGGTGAAATGAACCTTTTGGTTATGCAGGAATTTAATCGAGGAGAGTAGCATTGGCACTATACACCGAGGAGACTAGATTCCATGTAGCACACCACACCTGTCTGTGGTTATCTGTCTGTCATACTGTCTGTGTTACTGTCTATGTTTGTCTGTCGGACTTTCTCTGTTCTATAGTCGTAATGGCTTGACGCTTTCTCTTAATAGTACCGCTTCCCCTCCCCTCTCTCTCTCTTCTCTCTCCCTCTCTCACTCCCTCACTCACTTTCTCTCTCAAACCGCACCCAATCAATCTCCCAAGGCTCACCGGGGGAACACATAGTCTGAGGACACATTCAAGAATGCCTCTCTCACGCTCCCACTTTTATCAAGGCCCACACTATGAATACGAAGCACAGTGCCAGGCAGCCGACTGGTGCCTCATGCACAGTTTTATACACACACACACGCACCCGCACATACTCTCCCTACCGCATACAACTGTGTATATGTTTGACTAGATGTTCATCAGGTTATTCAGGTGGCGAGGCGTACTTCTAGGTGGCTCGTGTGTGTGTGTTTAGACCCAGATGGATTTCTATACATACGTAGGATCTCCATATGTTTTCTATACATACGTATACACATTCTATACATATGTAGGTTTCAATACATACGTAGGATACGGTGTTTGTTTTAGGTTTATATTTGTGTTTGGGTCCTTGCTACTCTTGCAAGTGGATTATAGTGTACAATGAACCTTTAGAGAGGGTTGAATACCTATCGTTGATTAAGAGAATCAACGTCCCCTACGGCCCTGTCTTTGACCAGGCCTCCTGCTTGGTGGTCTGGTCAACCAGGCTGTTCGATGCAGCCGCTCGCAGCCTAACGTATGTGGCACAGCCTGGTTGATCAGCTAATTATCATCATCGAGCTGAAGGAGTGAGCCACTGGAAGACTCTAAAAAGAGATAGTTTCAAGACCACGGCGTGTAATTATATATAGTTTGTTTACACGGTGTCTTTATGTAGTGTGAGTAAAATTACACAGGTCATAGGAAGCTTTAGTCCAAAGCAAAAAAAGGCAGCTCCGGAGACAATGAAAATCAATCAAGGGTTCGTCAAGCATTAGCTCGAAGCCAAGGTCCAGAACACCGAAGCCTGGACCACAAAAACCTAATAATCGATGCACTAGAGGAAGCAGAAGCCGGTGCCACTACACGGACTTCACTGCCCCCAAATGACACAAGCAAATATGTAACAGTCATGTGTCATGATACATATTGACACTGGACGCCTACTGACACATCATACTTGTCTGTATGTATAACATGTGTCAGTAGGAAACATGTTAGTATGTATCACATGTCAGTATGAATTAGATGTTATTATGTATCATGTGAAAGCTTGTAATTCATACTGAGACCTTATTGCAGACTGACATCTGATATATAATAATAAATTATATATTTTGTCATGTTATACTGACACACGTGATACATGACACATACTGAACTATGATGCATACTATTGAGATGCAGAGAGAGAGAGAGAGAGAGAGAGAGAGAGAGAGAGAGAGAGAGAGAGAGAGAGAGAGAGAGAGAGAGAGAGAGAGAGAGAGAGAGAGAGGGAATAAACAGGGGTGGAGAGTAAGAGACAGACTCAGACACTGGTACCTCTAATATTATGTAATACGAAAAGCTTCAAGCCATCAATCTACTGCGGATCCAATCCGGGGAATTACATCGTTCACTATAAATTAGTCTGTCGCCTATAAGTGTAATGGGCAACCCTGTCTTTGTAGTGAGAAGGGGGGGAGAGAGGGAGGGAGGGAGGGAAAGAGTGAGGGAAGGAGAGAGAGACAAAGGGAGAGAGAGTGTGAGAGAGAGAGAGGAATATAGCCTTGATAGCCGACCCTCTTTAAAAATTCCATTTACTTGCCAGAGCGAATTATGGAGCTAAGATCTGTCTGCTGATTCGTTGCTATTATTTCCCAGTTCATTCTCCTCGTGTCACTAACACTCTGCCTATTATCCTGGGAGATGAATAGCATTTTCTAGTTTAAGTGTTCATGGGTTACTGATGTTTACTGTTATACCGCTTAAGCGATGGCTGACATTACTGAGCGGAAGGTTAGTTTCAGCGTTACCGCTTAAGCGATGGTCAACATTGTTGAGGAAATGTTTTCACAATATAATGGGTAGGAAAGTGTCCCTCGAGCGATAGCATTTATCAACGGCTAAAATAAAATGGAAATTTGATAAAGGAATTGTGAAACAAATTCGGGGGAAATTGAGAGAGAGAGAGAGAGAGAGAGAGAGAGAGAGAGAGAGAGAGAGAGAGAGAGAGAGAGAGAGAGAGAGAGAGAGAGAGAGAGAGAGAGAGAGAGAGAGAGAGAGAACGTTGAAAATAAATGTTCACACTCACACACACACACACACACACACACACACACACACACACACACACACACACACACACACACACACACACACACACACACACACACACACACACACACATTAAAGGATATCATCAGCGGCATATGCTAGACTGGCCAACATAAGAACTGTCTTTAGAAACTTGTGTAAGGAATCGTTCAGGACCCTGTTCACCACTTATGTAAGACCAATTCTGGAGTATGCAGCTCCAGCCTGGAGTCCATATCTAGTCAAGCATAAGACTAAACTGGAAAAGGTTCAAAGGTTTGCCACCAAACTAGTACCCGAACTGAGGGTTATGAGCTACGAGGAGAGACAAGGGGAATTAAATCTCACGTCATTGGGAGACAGAAGAATTAAGTGGACATGATCACCACATGCAAGATTCTCAGAGGAATTGATAGGGTAGATAAAGGCAGACTATTTAACACAACTGGCACACGCACTAAGGGACACAGGTGGAAATTGACCCATAGAGACGTTAGAAAGAATTTTTTCAGTGTCAGAGTAGCAGACAAATGGAATGCATTAGGCAGTGATGTAGTGGAGGCTGACTCCATACACAGTTTCAAATGTAGGTATGATTGAGTCCAGTAGGCTCAGGAATCTGTTCACCAGTTGATTGACAGTTGAGAGGCGGGGCCAAAGAGACAAAACTCAACCCCCGCAAGCACAAATAGGTGAGTACACACACACACACACACACACACACACACACACACACACACACACACACACACACACACACACACACACACACACACACACACACACACTACAGAAATATATAAATATCAGATCTCTAACCCGTGTACAAGGGGGGACAAAAGAGAATGTATATATGCTGGTGACCATTGTAAATGAATGAATGGCCACGTCCGTGGTAGAAAGTAAACCAAGAAAAGCCACATTAGCCCAACTTGGAGTATATAAAACAAACAACAGCTCGCATAACTGCCGCAAAAAAGTTTCACGTTATAACAGTGTTTCCCTAAAAATCTCGAAGCTGGTTTTAGGCTCCGCTGATGGTGTGTGAGGTGCTTAGAGGTCTGTGACTGCGCTCTCAACTGAAAATATGTTGAGAATATAATAGAACATTATTTTCTTATGAAATGAATTCTGTCACGCAATTTGTATTTGCTTTTCAAACTCTCCTTACCTTTCTCTCTCTTCACTGCTTCTGTCTTACTCTCTCCTATGTTTCTCTATCTTTCTTTTTCCTCCCAATTCTTCTCTCTCATTATCTCTTTCTTTTATCTCATTATCTCCCCTTTGCTTCTCTATCATTATCTGCTTCCCACTGCTTCTCTCTCTCTCTCTCTCTCTCTCTCTCTCTCTCTCTCTCTCTCTCTCTCTCTCTCTCTCTCTCTCTCTCTCTCTCTCTCTCTCTTTCTCTCTCTCTCTCTCTCTCCCCATACATTTCACGTTCCCTTCCTCTCACCACCTACTTCTCACTCGTCCACACCTCTTAATCACACCCCCCACCCCCTCCCCCTTTGCTCTCACCCCTTCCTCCGAAGCGTTACTCACTATCTCACTCTCTCCAGCAGGTGAGGAGGTTCGCTACACTATCACTGGAGGCAACAAGGACGGGTTGTTCACCATCGACCAGCGTACTGGGGTCATCACCTTGGCGGCTACCCTTGACTACGAGATCCACCATAAGGTAAGTCTCGGTGGATCCCAAGTTGGGGAGAGAGGGAGGAAGGGAGGGAGTCTTGGGGAAGCCGTGATTGGGGAATAGACCTGGAGAGGTAGAGGGTATAGTGGGGGAGGGGGTAGGGGAGTGGTACTGGTAGGCGTTGGGGGTTTGGTGAGGTAGAAAGTCGTGGTAGAGGTGGTGGTGGTGGTACGAGGGTTTAGGGAGGTAATTGTGGTAGGAGGGTGATAATAGTCGTCGTGTTGATGTCTCTCTCTCACCCCCATACACGACTTTCATTCATTCATTTTTCATTCATTAACTCGTCAAATAATTATTTCATTAATTCACGAATTGTTTCATCAATTCACAAATTATCTCATTAATACACAAATTATTTCATTAATTCACGAATTATTTCATTAATTCATTCTAATAAATCAATTATTATTACCATTCTCATTTATTTCCTTTCATTCATTGAGAGACGATCCCAACAAGTCTGCAAAGTCCCGTTGGTCTTGGACAGATCTTGTAGGGACCCTCATCGTCTTGCTTACGTCCAACAGTGACTTGAGTGAGAGCAGTGAGAGTGGCGTCAGGGTCACCAACAGTGACAATAGAACACAGATCTATTAAATCACCATTAAATCACCAAATCATTAAATCTCCTTAAATCACTGGACAGCGAGAAGGTTTAAGGTTATGGGTAGAGGCAATAGAATAGGAAGAGCTTTGTCTCTTCCTATTCGATAGAGCTTCGGCCCCTCACACGTGTGGGGGGTTCGTGTTTCGAGTCTCCTAGTGCCCCAGGTGATAAGGGAAGGCAATGACGGGCCACCACAAGATTAACCTAAGGCTGATGTCGGCTATCTCCTCTATCCCTTCTTCCCTTCCTTCCTTTATATTAATCCATCCTTCCATTATCCATCAATCTATCCTTCCGTCTTCCAGGACAATTCTTCTCACTCTTCTTTACATCCACCCATCCTCCCAAGCACTTGGACTGGACGGTAGAGCGACAGTCTCGCGCTTCATGCAGGTCGGCGTTCAATCCCCAGCCAACGTTCAAGTGGTTGGGCACCATTCCTTTCCCCCCGTCCCATCCCAAATCCTTATCCTGATCACTTCCAAGGGCTACATAGTCGTAATGGCTTGGTGCTTTCCCTTGATAATTCCCCTCCTTCCATCCATCCTCCCTATTTTCGTTTATTCAAATCTTCTTCACCCCCGTTCCTCTATCCACCTATCCTCCCGCATTCATCCAACAACGCTCCACATTGTCGCTCTCAAAACAATATTTTGACATTACCAAAATGTTGAATCAATTAAACAATCCAATTTCCTCCTCAGTTAAAAAAAAACAACTAATTCGATATATTTAGTTTTTGTTTGACATTTTCTATATTTGCTGGAGTTCCATTTATAAACCTGTGGAAAAACCTGAACCATCAGTTAAAAAGCACATTAAATATAAAAAAAAAACTTTGTTAATTCGTTTACACTGGAATGTAAATCATGGGTTCGTTGAGCTCATTTTTTTGCCCTGGGTACTTTCTTTTTCGTTGTTCGCTCGTTTTCTTTGCAAGTTTACGACGGTGGGGAACATTTGTATTCGGAGTGTTGTTATTTTAATTAATGTCAGGGCTGACGTGTGTCAGGAAGAGGGCGAGAAGGATTTTTTGGGGGCTCCTTTTTTGTAGCTTTTATAAGTTATGTACAAGAATGTAACAACTCTTGTATATATCTAAAAAAAAAAATCTCAATAAAGTATTTTAATCTTTTGTTTGCTTGTGTGCATCATTGTAACCTATTGCTATATAAGCAATAGGTTACGAGATATATAAAATTAAGAGATAATAGAATTGTTATATACAATTGCTATATATAAGCAAATTAGGTTACGAGATAATAGGAGGACTCGGAGTAACCCCCCACCAACGGAACCTCTATGACGTTATCCGAAGACTCCGAAGGCAGTTAAGGGTGGTTTATGATGTCTGAATTCTGGCAAAAGTCAAAGAGACAGATCAAGAGTGTGCCATTCTGTTGTGAAGGGTTCCTCTGGTACTGATGGGGCCCTATGATCTTGATGGGCCCTTTGGTCTTGATGGGTCCTCTAGTCCTCATGAAATGGATAGCAATAAGAAACAGAAGAGTTATCCTTTAATCATATCTTGCACCAGGAAGGTTTAGAGAACTCACATTCTCTGGAGATACGTTGGAAAGGGTGATATATATGATCGAATCGAAGTCTACTTTTGGATAAAGGGTATTTATAAAGTAGACAGAAACTAGGTCTTGAAATTGTCAAACCAGGTCAGAGCCCGTAACACTGGAGGGCTTTAAAACTTTACATTGTATAGGCAGACTTCATACACAGCCTAAGAATTAGATTTGAAAGAGTCTCCAATAGGCCCTGGAACCTGTAAACCAGTTGACTGAATATTGAGAAGTAGCATCAATAGAGGTCATAGCTCATCTCCCGCAAGCACAATTAGGGGAGTACAATTAGGTGAGTCCAGTGTCTCCCCCTCCCCTCCCCTCCCTAACCACGCCCCCCCCCCCTCCCTCCAAAGA
Source organism: Procambarus clarkii (assembly GCF_040958095.1). Lineage (NCBI taxonomy): Eukaryota > Metazoa > Arthropoda > Malacostraca > Decapoda > Cambaridae > Procambarus > Procambarus clarkii. The sequence goes on along the minus strand of NC_091154.1, from coordinate 37,265,280 downwards.
CCCCCCCAACCTACCCTCATCCTCTTTTCACTCTTCCAAATAAGTAGGCGTCTGCAGTATAAATTTGCAGCCAATCTGGCTCCTTGCTCCTCCTGCATCTCCGCCCTCTCAAGCCTCGTCCCTTGAAGTTCCTAATTGCTTTTTAGTAATACCACAGCGCCTCTGAGGATCAGAGGCCTCAAAAATCATGTAAAGCATTAGGTGGACTTGGGACAAGCTTCCAGGCTTCAGAAAAACAAGAGCAGCACACTTGATTTCTTAACTAAAAAACGCAAATTTTCTTCGGTTTTATCATATTTTTTATTCGTACATTTAAACAAACACACACACACACACACACACACACACACACACACACACACACACACACACACACACACACACACACACAAGGGGGGAGTAAGGGGGGACATGATCACAACCTACAAAATCCTCAGGGGAATCGACCGGGTAAACAAGGATGAACTATTCAACACTGGTGGGACGCGAACAAGGGGACACAGGTGGAAGCTGAGTACCCAAATGAGCCACAGAGACGTTAGAAAGAACTTTTTCAGTGTCAGAGTAGTTAGTAAATGGAATGCACTAGGAAGTGATGTGGTGGAGGCTGACTCCATACACAGTTTCAAATGCAGATATGATAGAGCCCAGTAGGCTCAGGAATCTGTACACCAGTTGATGGCCGGTTGAGAGGCGGGACCAAAGAGCCAGAGCTCAACCCCCGCAAGCACAATTAGGTGAGCACACACACACACACACACACACGAGGGCCTCGAGGCAAAGTGGATAGCGCTTAGAGGTCGTAGTCCTAATGGCCTGGGTTTGATTCCCGGCGGAGGCGGAAACAAATGGGGCAGAGTTTCTTTCACCCTGATGGGCCTGTTCACCTACCACTAAATAGGTATCTGGGAGATAGACAGCTGCTACGGGCTGTTTCCTGGGGATGTGTGTGTGTGTGTGTGTGTGTGTGTGTGTGTGTGTGTGTGTGTGTGTGTGTGTGTGTGTGTGTGTGTGTGTGTGTGTGTGTGTCAGAGAGAAATACATGTAGTAGATATAATAGAGGAAAAATAGATTGTGAGAAAAGTGGGGTCCAAGAGCAAATAGCTCGATTCTACAGACACAAAATAGTAAACACAGATAGTAAATACATACACCCACACACACACACACAAGCAAACACGCTCACAAACATACACACACTCGCACACATAGTTCGAAACCGTCACATGTAGAAGATTACTGAGAAAGGCCACAAACTTGGTTTTTATCCTGTGACTACACTGAGGTAATTAAGCAGCATACACATAGGAGACTGCTGCACAAACTTGAGAAACAAGGAGGAGTGACAGGTAGTGTACTGAAGTGGGTGAGACAAGATCTCTGCACTAGGAATCAAAGAGTATTAGGGAGAGTATCTAGGTGAGAATGGGGAAACAGTAAGTTGTTGTTAAAGATTCGCTACCTGGAACAAAAAGTTCCAAGTAACACGGGCTATGGTGAGCCCGAAGAAAACAGTAAGGAGCAGAGTATCTCAGGGTTCAACACGTCGATCCATACGGCATTCGACGTAGCACTGACCTATTTAACGACGTACGAACCACCATATCATTGTTTGTTGATCCAAATCAGATGAATCGGATGAGACGGGGATTGCTGGTGGTGGACCTAAACCAACTTGAGTTGATCTGAGGAGTGACTACTTGACTTTAATGCAAGCAAATGCAAGATGATGATATTTGAGTTGGAGAATTGGAGACCCCAGGGAGAGTATAAGATGATGCATACGGAAGGGATTTCATTATCAGTTAATTTAAATAAATATATTGATAATTCTAAAGAACATTTTCTAATGATGTACAAGTATTATTCCGAGCTTTGTTTTTCAGACGAGTGAGAAATATTCTGTCGTATTAACTACCGGAATGTAAACATAACGAGGCAGTTGAATCGTACACTCTAGGTTTAGCGCAATTTGATATTAAAATATACGAATATTCAGACGCAACATCATACGATTCAATTGTCCGCGGACCGAAGTACTTAAGTTTTATCTATCAGTGGAATTCGACCTGACGAAAAGTTGGTAGAGAGCAGGAAGGTTCTGCTCTCTGGAGGTACACAGACTTCACCACGTACAAGTGAACCAAGTTTTGTTGACTCATATTCCTAGGCGCGAAAAGTATAGGAAAATGATCAGGGGAAACTTATATCTTAGTTGCATCATTACTTATAATAAATTTATAAGAAACTATACATTATGAATGAATTAACAGATACCTGTCTAGACATATAACAAAAAGTAGCCTTTCAGACCTTATTATTCAACCCGTTCTCGCAAATTCGTAAAGTCAATATTGACTTATTAACTACGTTCATTGGTGATATACTAAACATAATAGATACCCTTAAAAAGATTCATAGAAAACACCGACCTTACCTAACCTTGTTAGTATCTTAAGATAAGCATCTTATTGCTTCGTAATTACAATTATTACTTAACCTATACCTATTATAGGTTAGGTAATAATTGTAATTACGAAGCAATAAGATGCTTATCTTAAGATACTAACAAGGTTAGGTAAGGTCGGTGTTTTCTATGAATCTTTTTAAGGGTATCTATTATGTTAAGTATGTCACCTATGCACATATTTAATAAGTCAATATTGACTTATTAAATTTGCGAGAACGGGTTGTATTATTGGCTATACGAATGTTTTATATGTATATTATTAAGATATTATTTAAAATTCACTCAACATATAAAATGCGCTTAATGCTAACATGTTTACGGCAAAATGATTTAGTTGCTGTTAAATCCTCCTTGCATTATGATCTTCAGCGGGTAAACGGAAGGTGCCATCAAGCACAGAGGGTTTCTTTGTAAGCCAAATACTCGTGTGAACAGCAAATGTCTAAGTGGTGAGCGTGTTCTTGAACGGAGCGCTGCGGCGACGACACACACACACACACACACACACACACACACACACACACACACACACACACACACACACACACACACACACACACATACACACACACACATACACACACACACACACACACACATACACACACACACACACACACACATACACACACGCACACACACACACACAAGCCGGCCTCGCAATGTTGAACACTTGACTATAATCACAGTCAGCGAATCTTACAAACCCCGTCGCTTTGTTTGCTGTCTCCAGCCCCACTGATACACCATCAACCAACCCGCTTCCTCCAACCCCACTGATTACCCTTAATCAACCCACCTCCAACCCCACTGATACACCCTCAACCAACCCGCTTCCTCCAACCCCACTGATACACCCTCAACCAACCCACTTCCACCAACCCCACTGATACACCCTCAACCAACCCGCTTCCTCCAACCACACTGATACACCCTCAACCAACCCGCTTCCACCAACCCCACTGATACACCATCAACCAACCCGCTTCCTCCGACCCCCACTGATACACCCTCAACCAACCTACTTCCTCCAACCCTACTGATACACCCTCAACCCACCCGCTTCCACCAACCCCACTGATACACCCTCAACCAACCCGCTTCCTCCAACCCCACTGATACACTCTCAACCAACCCGCTTCCTCCAACCACACTGATACACCCTCAACCAACCCGCTTCCACCAACCCCACTCATACACCATCAACCAACCCGCTTCCTCCGACCCCCACTGATACACCCTCAACCAACCTACTTCCTCCAACCCCACTGATACACCCTCAACCCACCCGCTTTCACCAACCCCACTGATACACCCTCAACCAACCCACCTCCAACCCCACTGATACACCCTCAACCCACCCGCTTCCACCAACCCCACTGATACACCATCAACCAACCCGCTTCCTCCGACCCCCACTGATACACCCTCAACCAACCCGCTTCCACCAACCCCACTGATACACCCTCAACCAAACCGCTGCCTCTAACCCTACTGATACACCATCAACCAACCCACTTCCTCCAACCCCACTGATGTACCCTCAACCAACCTCCAACCCCACTGATACACCATCAATCAACCCACTTCCTCCAACCCCACTGATACAACGCGAGCCAACCCACGTCCTCTTTTCTCATCTTCCTCGTCTAACTTGATGTATTACCAAAAACACAAAGCTGTTATCAAACAAATGAAATATTAAAACATGTCAGCTCCCTATTCTCCTTCCTTTATTTTTCCCCTTCCCTCTTCCTTTCTTGAGCCCTCGTCCATTTCCTTGGTTATTCCTCCATTTCCTGTTCCTCTTTTGATCCTCTTTCTACTTCCTTTCCGTTAATTTATCAGTAACCGGCTTTGGTAGCGACGTTGCTCTGGTGACGGAAGCCACAACTACACTACACAAGGACTTCTTCGATGGAACAATATACACTATACACGACCTTCATCACTGTAACCCATCTTCGGGACCATTATCACTAACCAATACACACTATCTTCTCTGCTAATCACATTCACCGCACGCTACCTTCATGACTGTAAAACCACCTTCACTATACGCTATCTTCATTTGGTGTAGCCATGTTCACTACACACGATTATTGTCAATGTAACCAATACACTATACACTATCTTCCTCACTCTAACCAATACACTATACACTATCTTCCTCACTCTAACCAATACACTATACACTATCTTCCTCACTCTAATCAATACACTATACACTATCTTCCTCACTCTGACCAATACACTATACACTATCTTCCTCACTCTAACCAATACACTATACACTATCTTCCTCACTCTAACCAATACACTATACACTATCTTCCTCACTCTAACTACCTTCACTTCACACTGACTTTACTGATGAAACTATCTACAATACCCGGGCACCGCCGGTTACACCATAGTGGAGGTAGTGTTTTGTTGATAACTCTTAGTGAGGATGGTGTATGGTATTTAACGTGTTTTAAATTGATTACATTCTTCAAACACAAACACAAACAAACACACACACACACACACACACACACACACACACACACACACACACACACACACACACACACACACACACACACACACGCGCGCGCGCGCGCGCTGTCTGCTCGCGGCTGAGCGGACAGCGTTCGAGGTCGTAGTCCAAAGGCCCCAGGTTAGCTTCCCGGGAGTTTCTTTCAACTGACGCCCCTGTTCACCTAGAGTAAATAGGTACTTTAAATAGACACCTGCTGCTGCTGCTGCTGCATTTTGAGATGAATGTGTGTGTACTTACCTAATTGTGCTTGAGGAGGTTGAGTTCTACTCTTTCAGCCTGCCTCTCAACTGTCACTCAACTGTTTCTACTACTACTTTTATTTTTCCTTCCACACCACACACACACACACACACACCAGGAAGCAGTCCGTGATAGCTAACTCCCAGGTACCTATTTACTGCTAGGTAACAGGGGCATAGGGTGAAAGAAACTCTGCCCATCGTTTCTCACCGGCGCCCGGGATCGAACCCAGGACCACAGGATCACGTGCCCAGCGTGCTGTCCACTCGGCCACCGGCTCCTCTGTGTGTGTGTGTGTGTGTGTGTGTGTGTGTGTGTGTGTGTGTGTGTGTGTGTGTGTGTGTGTGTGTGTGTGTGTGTGTGTGTGTGTGTATGTGTGTGTGTACATGCACGCTAGGGGGAAATATATGCAGGAGATATGAGTCAGTACATTACAGAACCAACAGTTAGCAAAGCGGGGTCCAAGAGCTAACAGCTCGATTCTGCAAGCTCAAATAGTACAGACACATCTAACCCCGACCCCTCCTATGACTATCCCTCCAACAAGCACCAGTCACCCTGCAAAAGTTTGGTGAGGCTAGCCCCAAGCGTTTGTCCTTTACCTGCCACACATTGGCGACTAATGGTTCTATACCATTGTCCGTGCAATACGTTTCCCAATACTGCAACCCAGCACCACTTTTCAATATTTGTTGACAGTTCTACACAGCAATAACACTCCCTTTTCTCCATTGCATTTAATAATTTTCTGCTCACATTGTCTCTCCTCATTATTTACAGCTTCCCCATATTTCAGTGTTCTATCTGGTATTGTTTTCTCGTCACCAAAACCAATCATTTTCACATCTGTATTTTTTTTTATCAGTTTCCGCCCGCCAGATTTTCACAGTCCTCCCTCCTCCTGCTTTCCCAGGTACCGGGATGACGTTTTCCCTATGTTGTTTTTATAGATTCAGCTACTCGGAAGAAGTTCCAAGTAGCACGGGCTATGGTGAGCCCGAAGTGAACTTACCAGGCACAGAGCGGTGCTGTGTGGTTTTCCCTCGGTGCGACTGGGAACATATTCAAGCGGTGTTGTATCAGCTCGTCCCCAATTGCCACAGTGTTAAGGGTTATTCGTGCCTGTGCTACCTCTTGGGTGGCTTAATCTCTATCACTCTGCCACAGTGAACAGAAAATGGTGTGCTGGAACACGCGAACAATACCTAGCAACCCCACGCACAGAAAACGTGGTTGCTTGTGAGTCGCTATGAATTACAGTACCATACTTTTATGGCACTGTAAATCACTATGATCATATTTTTGTCCGTTGGGGGATTTTGACGTGAAAATACGATGTATTATTTGAGAGATGATGTTGGTTATGAACAGCAATCGCGCAAAGTGCCACCTTTTTCTTCCAAGTGATGTTCAGGTGCTAATCGCGAACCAATCTACCAATCTTTGTTATTATCTCGATGCGACACTCGTAGGTTGAGCCAGCAGGGGGGGGGGGGGTCAACATGTAGTAATCTGCTACTCGTGATGCACAGACTTGCATTTTCACCTCAATCTCTTTTTCTTGTCAATTTTACGTTTATGCTGGAGTTTGTTCTGACTCCTCTACAGCTCATGTACGTGTCGAACAATACGCACACCGTGTACGTGTCAACACACAATACGCACACAGTGTACGTGTCAACACACAATACGCACACCGTGTACGTGTCAACATACAATACGCCCACGGTGTACGTATGCTAATACGCTCTCGTTCATGGCCGGGGTTTATCGCTCCGGCATTATCTCCTGCATGGAAAATTAGCTTCGGATTTTCGAGTGCGTGTAATTCCTGCGTAACTCACTGTGCTCAGAGTGCGTGCGCTCACCGCTTTTGACTGTGGTTAAGTGAGTGTGTCCCCTTTACCGAGGGCCTCGCCTAATTACCCTCCAAATGGTTCGCCAGGAGCGCAATTCCCAGGACATTGAGCTCAATAATTTGAGAATATTTACATGCTTTTCACGGTATGGATTTCGATGGGTACGGGACGGGCTTATAAGGGTAGAGAAGTAGAACTTGATGGGTACGTGGGTATGGATCGGTTTTTAGTGGATACGGAAGAGGTTTTAAAGTTACTGGATTGGGGGGTGGGGGGGGTTTAAGGGTACAAGAATGCATTTTTAGGACAAATGACATGAGCTCTGATGGATACATTCATGAGCTGTGGTGGGTACAGTCATGAGCTGTGGTGGGTACAGGTACACTGATGGACATTGTCATGAATGTTATGGTTTCAGGTGTTAGTTTTGATGAGTTCAAGCGTGGATTATGATGGTACAATACGATATACATGAAAAGACGATGCTACTGGGTGAGGGAAGGTGGGGAGGGATTAGGTTCAGTTTGATGAGCAGCTTCAGGAGAGTTGCTGAAAAACGAAAGACAGACGCAGGGTTTGACCCAGTTGTTAGGTGTGTGGCTGTCATTGGTGTGGCTGTCATTGATGTGGCTGTCATTGATGTGGCTGTCATTGGTGTCAGGGTCGTGGCGCTTGAAGGTATGACTTCTGAAGGGCTAGAGTGTGTTTCCATAGTAAGTCTTGGGACCGGGCGCGGATCGTGAGTCTCGTTAGTTCATATCAGCACCACATACTTCCATCTCATTAATGGGAAACAGAACACAACAAAACACAGAAAAACACGAATATAGATCATTGCGAAGGGGTGGCACTTTCCCCTCGCCGCGCCTTACATGCGATTTGGGCAGGGTTCGATTCCAGGGCAGGGAGATTGACAAGGTGACAATCCAACGGCAATCCTGCCGTTGCTCACCCAGCAGTAATTGGGTACATGGTTGTTAACCGACTGGTGGGGTCGTGTTCCAGGGAAAACTAGTAGCTTTCAAGAAAACTTTCTTCTTTCTAGAAAGCTAGAAAACTAGCTTTCCAAGAGCTATAGGAAAGGGACGCTCTTAGCCTACTAACAGGAGTCAGGTGTTCCTATACACACTTGTGTGAACAAAAATATTATTTGCTTGATAATGAATCTACATTACAAGAATCCACCCATTAGAGCTTATTGAAAAACTGCCACATTTTGTTCTTATTCTGTTCTTCCACTTACAGTATGATACATATTGTTTTGATATGGTAACACTTTATTATTATTATTATTATTATTATAATTATTATTAGTATTATTATTATTATTATTATTATTTTTATTATTATTTCTACCACAGACGTGGCCACATTTACAATACTAACCAGTTATGTACATTTTCTGCTGTCCTCCATGAACAGAGTTAGAGATCTGTTAAACATATAGTTCAGTGATTTATTGAACACTCAACCATAGAAGGTGATCGTAATGGTTTTAAAACGCTAATCTAACTTACACACATAAATACGTCCGTCCTACACAACCAGCGTTCGAGATGTCTTTTACAGTGTCATTAGTGTGCATACGGTAACATTGTGAGGCTCACCCAGAATGACAACAATAAAAGGAGAGGGTATGGATATAAATCCAGTCCTGAGACTAGTAACAGGGACGTAAGGCAGCAGCCACACAGTGTGAGGGAGAGTGAACAAGAGGACTGAGTTAGGAGACCTCAACATCATGTGATGTAAAGCATTAGACATGCGAATACATATATAATTATTAATATTTGAAATTATATTATTAAAATATTCCCCTAAGGGCATTTCATGAAGCCTCACTGAACAATCCGAGCATCAAATTGAACAATCTGAGAAGAAATACGAGATTATCCTCATGTCCTCACACCTGCCCTAATGAGAACGATAACCTCCGTCCCTCTTTTTATAATCACCACTCTGAAAGGTGATCACTATCGTCAAATTAATGAGCGAATGTAGTATTGAGAAAAGGATTTATAAAATATAATAATTATACATAGCTACACTATTTTTGTTCTAACCCCCCTTGATGTTTCTTCCTCTCTCTCTCTCTCTCTCTCTCTCTCTCTCTCTCTCTCTCTCTCTCTCTCTCTCTCTCTCTCTCTCTCTCTCTCTCTTATCTCTCTTATATCTGTCTCTCTTTAGCTTTCGCTTTCTATCTCTGCAGTTCATCCACTCGCTTTTAAAGAGAGAGTTGATTAACATCTTTCCCTCTGAGCAGCCTGAGGGCAGTAATATACAGGGAACGGGAGCAAAATTATATATATATATATATATATATATATATATATATATATATATATATATATATATATATATATATATATATATATATATGTCGTACCTAGTAGCCCTTCTCAGCACTAGTAGCACTTCTCAGCCTACTATGCAAGGCCCGATTTGCCTAATAAGCCAAGTTTTCCTGAATTAATATATTTTCTCTAATTTTTTTCTTATGAAATGATAAAGCTACCCATTTCATTATGTATGTGGTCAATTTTTTTTATTGGAGTTAAAATTAACGTAGATATGTGACCGAACCTAACCAACCCTACCTAACCTAACCTAACCTATCTTTATAGTTTAGGTTTGGTTAGGTAGCCGAAAAAGTTAGGTTAGGTTAGGTTAGGTAGGTTAGGTAGTCGAAAAACCATTAATTCATGAAAACTTGGCTTATTAGGCAAATCGGGCCGTGCATAGTAGGCTGAGAAGTGCATTCTGGCTACTAGGTACGACATATGTATATATATAAATATATATATATATATATATATATATATATATATATATATATATATATATATATATATATATATATATATATATTTATATATATATATATATATATGCCTTAAGCATAGACACTGTGTCTTCCCATATTAACAGGGACTTGATGAAATTAACGTCTAAATGACCCCTCACTTGCTGTAGTGCTCTTGGGAGGTGGTGATCTTTGGTGTATTTAAATACTCCGAAATTACCATCTCTTTTAAGGGTCTGAGCGGGTGGTGGAGCGGGTTAAGGCGTACCTGTTATGCCAGTTGCTGGAAGGCTTCTGTGCTGGCTAGGGTTCGAGTCTCCTGGTGGGAAAGTGTTCTAAAGTTCTATATATATATATATATATATATATATATATATATATATATATATATATATATATATATATATATATATATACATATATATATGCTTTTCTGAAACAAAGAGCAAATTTTTGGGCACTAAAATTTATGCAGTAAATAGAAATACTGTTATCGCACCCAACTACAGTGCCCAAATTGAAATGTAAATACATATATATTTTTTTTTTTTGCATTACAAAACGAGTCCACTGCTTTCAATTTCAGATATTCTTGTATGAAAAAAATAGGATTTAGGATTTAAATAAGAATTCTTTTAAGATCATTATGAAAAAAAAAGTTCAGGTGATTCAGTAACTGTGAGTTTGAGTTTAGTATTGCTTCAGTGACTGCATGGCCTGGGCCACGTTGTTGAACATAAAGTAATGTTCAAATCATTCTTTTTCCAGGTATATTAATTATAACTTTTGTAAATATGCTGAAGTAAGCATAAATATGACTTTCAAGATGATTAAGAACTTTCCAGTAAGTCAACTAAGATTGTGTGAACTTATTTTAAGAATAAATGGTATTCTTGGGCCCAAGTTTACCATCAGAGTGCCGGCGGGAGGATGGGGAATTAGCCTCAGCTACCATCCTCTTTTGTCCGGTCGTGATGGTCGAGTGGTTAAGGGATCCTGTTACATCAGTTGCAGAGTTCTTCAGTCAGTATGGGTTCGAGTCACTTCTGAGGTATGAGTTTTCAGTTATATATATATATATATATATATATATATATATATATATATATATATATATATATATATATATATATATATATATATATATATATATGATGAAAAAATGTGACAGTATCAGATCACGGAGGAAGAATTGAAACAGGAATTTCCTTGAATACTTCCGTATGTTATTATATCTTTAGAAGGAATACATTCCTTCTCCTGATGTTATTGATATTGGCTTCAGAGGACAGGTCTGGCGTGATATCAACCCCCAGGTCCTTCTCTCTCTCTGACTCTTGAAGTATTTCATCTCTCAAATGATACCTAGTTCCTGGTCTCCTGCTTCCTACACCTATCTTCATTACCTTACATTTGCTTGGGTTGAACTCTAACAACCACTTGTTCGACCATTTCTACACCTAGTTGTGCTCACCTAGTTCTGAAGTTAGAACACACACCTGTGTGTGTGTGTGTGTATGTGTGTGTGTGTGTGTGTGTGTGTGTGTGTGTGTGTGTGTGTGTGTGTGTGCGTGTGTGTGTATGTGTGTGTGTGTGTGTGTGTGTGTGTGTGTGTGTGTGTGTGTGTGTGTGTATGTGTGTGTGTGTGTGTGTGTGTGTGTGTGTGTGTGTGTGTGTGTGTGTGTGTGCGTGTGTGTGTATGTGTGTGTGTGTGTGTGTGTGTGTGTGTGTGTGTGTGTGTGTGTGTGTGTGTGTGTGTGTGTGTGTGTGTGTGTGTGTGTGTGTGTGTGTGTGTGTGTGTGTGTGTGTGTGTGTGAGTGTGTGTGTAAATATACACATTTCACAAGTTAAAACAAAATCCAGAAGCATATAACTCGGACGATTCTAATTTTCGACGATAGTTTCTAAATTCTCGAGCGAACCAGTATAAAAACTATTTCAACTAATCCCAACTTCAATGTAAAGGGGAGATGTACACGGGTTTAGAATTTTTTGCGATTTTGGCGAATACAACCATCAGAAAATGCATCAAACTGAGCATCGTTACGGGGGAAATACACTGGAGAGAGAGAGAGAGAGAGAGAGAGAGAGAGAGAGAGAGAGAGAGAGAGAGAGAGAGAGAGAGAGAGAGAGAGAGAGAGAGAGATACAAGAATAGTGCTGCTGAATATGTGCGTCTGTTTATCTTTCTCTATGAACGTGGGGCTCCACCTTCCAGGTATGTGTGGGTGGTTCGTGTTATTTCTCTTGACACTGGAGTTGTGTCGTGTTTACTCTCGACATTGTGGCCTCCGTGACATCTTCTTTCAGTACACTCCTCTTGTTGACAATCCGTAAAGCTTGCGAACCCATCCTTACATTTCTTTTATTTACTTCCGTTCTCAATCGACAGTGGCTGCTCTTGTTCAGTTTGCCAATTTTCTTTTTTCTCCTTTCTTCTCCTCCTGCCAGTTATTGTGTAATTTCTTCTCTAGAGTTGCTAGACTGACTCCCGTCAACCTGTTCTCTTGAGATAGATCTCTTAATAATTATATATTATTAAGAGTCTTAAAATAAATTATAACTATATAAACCCGTCCATATATCACAAGAGCTTTTTTTAAATAAGGAGACAACATTGCAAGACGATTGTTACAGACCAACACCATTACTATCAAATGGTAGAAATATCTTAAAAAAAATTTATGTGAGACTTTAAAATCTCCTTAAAATTAAAATTAAAATCTCCTTAAAATTAAAATTAAAATCTCCTTAAAATTAAAATTAAAATCTCCTTAAAATTAAAATTAAAATCTCCTTAAAATTAAAATCTTTAACAATTTCCCTATCAAATGTAATTTGGTTTCAGAAAGGGAAGCAGGTAAGTACAGTTACTGCAGAAACAGTACTTATGTGCTGTTTCATGCATATCCAAGGGTATGCATGTAACAGTAAGATACATATATACATACCCTTGGATACACGTGTCATACATACAGTCGTGGATATTGTTGTAGCATATGACAGATGATGACCCAAGGGTCTGGCACGCTAACGAGTGGCTTGGAGGTTGAGATTTTCTGTGTCTCCTTCATAAGGACTTAAGATACAGTCACCAACAACGAGTCATCCTGCGAAGATGCCAAAGACTCAAATGCACCCCAGGGGTAGTGTACTCCCGGCCAGTGTATCACAGGCTATTGTATCCCCGATGCAGTGTACACCAGGATAGCGTACCCCCAAGTTACGCTATCTACAGATAACTGTATAGTTAGCTATCTTAAGCAGTGTGGGTCATAGCTCGGCGCGGTTAAGAGTCAGCAACAGAACAATTAAATAGGAATATGGAGAGAAAAAAAAGAGTCACGAACAAAATTATATCACTGCCAATCATTCAAATTAAACCCAAAGATGACCATAACATAATAGAGACTTTCCATGAGAGCAGCATGCCTCAGAGACCCCAGCGATGAGAGCCTGGAACACAAACTGATGGAGCAGTTCTCCGTGTTAAACCCACATTAAAGATTCCTTGAGTCGGCCAAGATACCACGCAAAAGGTTATTGGTTTGAGTTTTATTGGCCTTTGGCGAGTAGAATGGAGAGAGAGAGTCGGAAATTTTTGAGTTTTAAAGCCAGAGCAAATAGAGGATTCAATTCAATTTTCGGAGGTGAGGTTTTGTAAGCTGTTGCTTTAGAATAGAAGAAAATGGGAAGAGTGGGGAAGGTGATGAGTTGTTATGACTGTGTGTGTATAGAGGCTATGATTACCACTGTTAAATTAACACGGTGTTCGTTTACTATTTGTGCCTGCAGAATCGAGTTATTAGCTCTTGAACCTCCCAATTTCTAACCGAACTATTTTTCCACTTATTATATCAACTGTATATATATTTGTCTTCAAAATACACACACACACACACAAACACATCCCCCAGAATGCAGGCCGTAACGGCTGTCTAACTCCAGGTACCTACTTACTGCTAGGTAACAGGGGCATCAAGTGAAATACATTCTACCCCCCATTACTTTCTGTCCCAGTCGGGACTCGAACCCGGGTCCTTTGGACTACGGCGACAGAGCGCTGTCCACTCAGACGCGAGTCGAGTGGACAACGCTCGGATACACACACACACACACACACACACACACACACACACACACACACACACACACACACACACACACACACACACACACACACACGTGTGTGTATGTGTGAGTGTGTATACACCTAATTGTGCATACAGAAAAAAAAGTACCTGTGTGTTAAGACACAGATACGCACACACTCACATGTCCTTTTATCTGACATTTAAAAAGCCCAATCCGCTTTCCCCAGAAGCAATAGGATTCTATATGGATTCGAATCTTGATAACACATCACTTTAATTGATTCAGTTCCAGCTGCTGGACTCCAGATGTTCCCCTTCCCAGGTGTTGCACTTAAGAATGTACCACTCTCAGGTGATGCACTCAAGAATGTTCCCCTTCTAAGTGTTGCACTCAAGACTCTTGAATATATTTTATCTGATAATATCTTCACATATTCGCTAATCGCATGACCTCATTCTATGATCCCGTCGACCAAAGGCTTCTCTTCATATTCACTCAAATCCCTCATCCCCCCTTCCCCTTTCCCCCACCCCTTCCACACACACATACACAAACACATCCAAACAGACTCCAAACAGGTTAACACAAAGGGAAGCGCATTGACATGAGTTAGTGAGGATTTGTTATGACATTAATTTGTAAACCTAGTACGCGCGCGCACACACACACATGCACACACGCGCGCACACACACACACACCCACACTGAGTGGGTGGTGGGTGGTGGCTGAGTGGACAGCGCTCTAGATTCGTGGACCTAGGGATCGGGGTTCGATCCCCCGGCACCACCGGAAAAACAAATGGGCAGAGTTTCCTTCACCCTGATGCCTCTGTTACCTAGCAGTAAATAGGTACCTGGGAGTTAGACAGCTGCTACGGGCTGCTTCCTGGGGGTGTATAACAAAAAGGAGGCCTGGTCGTAGACCGGGCCTTGGGGACGCTAAGCCCCGAAATCATCTCAAGATAACTTCAAGTATTTTGTTATAAATGTTGATTAATATTATTTTTTAATTTGTTTGTCTTCCTCCCCCCCCCCCCGCCTAAACCCCCCTCCCCCACCCCACCCCCCGCCTTCTCCCCCTCCCCCTCCCCCCCCCTCCAAGAACCACGATGTAGATACGTCCATTGTCTTCAGTAATACGAAATTGTAAATCTGGTGGGAATCGAACCCGAGCGAACCTCGAGCTGAGCTTGGGAAGTAGAAGAACTCCTGAACGCCATCCAGGGGTTCAGGAGTTAATTCAATTAATAATTCAACATTTATTAAAAGTACAATATTAATTAAATTAATGATTTCGTTACACCAAAAAAAAAATACAGAATTATTCATGTAAATAAAAACCTGAGAGGAAAATATGGAAAGGAGAATACATTTTCAGGAGTTGGAAAATATATATAAATATATTCTGTTCTCGTCCGATATATTCGTGTCACTTATTTTTCGAGGCTTCCTTTCTCCGTATTGTCTCAGTATCGCGATTTTTACCGATAAAATTTTGTGTGAAATGTTATAAGAGTAACCGTCTCTCTCTCTCTCTCTCTCTCTCTCTCTCTCTCTCTCTCTCTCTCTCTCTCTCTCTCTCTCTCTCTCTCTCTCTCTCTCTCTCTCTCTCTCTCTCTCTCTCTCTCTCTCTCATCCTTCCGTCCATATCCTGGTACAAAGCTCATATTTAGGGCGAGGTGTGAGTGACGCGAGGATGGTGGGTAGTGATGACGGTAGGAATGAGGGAAGAGGTATTAGGACGTGTGAGAATGAGGGGACGTGTGAGGGAGAGAGAGTGAGGGGGAAGAGTCACTCTCACAGGAGAACGTTCACTCTCCATAATGATGGTGTCACCACCGCCACGTCCTCACTTTTACACCCTAAATAATACATGTCTCCCCCCAAAAAAAATATTTAGACAAAAAAAATGTACATAGAACAATGCATTTAGCATTATAAGTATATTATGTGCGGGAGGCGACTTTTTAACTTATTGAACATTTTTTTTCCTGGTTCAAGGTCATTTATTTTTTAAAATAACCTTTGTAGGTGATGTTGTTTCCTTTAATGAATTGACTGTTTGATGAACTGTTTATGGTGGTCGACGGTTACAGTTTCAGTCCTTACTGTCAATTCACGGGTTCGAACCCCAGCAACGTTTGGGAGAATATTTCATTTTATATATGTTTCGTAAACTACTTCTTAATATCTACAATTTCCTTGTTTCATTAATGCGTCTTTCATCGTGCTTATACTAAGATTGATTTGATTAGAGAGATTATATATTATTGTTTGTATAGAGAATGGTGAATGGTTTCGTCATGATTAGCTTCATCTCTAAGATTTACACATCTCCTGTTTTCTAATAAGATGGTCTCGTGTCTCACAATCACACCCGCGCTTGTAACACCACTACAATCACCGCTACCACCAATCACTGACTCTTTATATCTCTCACCACCACCACCACCACTCAGCCACTACAACATATCTAACACCATCCCTTCCACTACCACCACTCCACCACCTCAAGCATCACCCTCACCACTTTCTCCACCATCACCACCACCTACACCATTCCTTCCACCACCATCACCTCTCCTACTACAACCACTCCCTCTACCACAACCACCACACCAGTTCCAATCACCTCCTCCTAATATATAACCTCAAGCTACACCAACCCACCACTAACCGCTGCTTCCACACTAACACCACCACCGTCGCCACTAACACTGCCTCGCTCCTGACGCAGCACGAGCTGGTGGTGTCAGCAGAGGGCGCCGGGGAGCTGGTACACACGCTGGTGCAGGTGCTGGTGGCCGACGTCAACGACAACACCCCGTACTTCCTCAGACCCAACCCTCAAGTCACCGTCATCGAGGAAGATGATCGCGATCTGCCACTCGCTATTACTAAGGTTGGTGCTAGTGATATGGTGGGTGTTGGTGGGGTGGGTGTTGGTGTGGTGGTGGGTGTTGGTGTGGTGGGTGTTGGTGGGCTGGTGGGTGTTGGTGTAGTGGGTGTGTATGTTGGTGTGGTGGGTGTGTGTGTTGGTGTGGTGGTGTTGGTGTGTTGGTGGGTGTTGGTGTGGTGGGTGTTGGTGTGGTGTGTGTGGTGGGTGTTGATGTGGTGGGTGTCGCCTCAGAGGCTCACACATGGAGAAACAGGGAGCATTGGGGCCGGGCAAAACAAAGGGGGACAGAAAGGGAGCACAGAGCGAGCACACAGCATAGTTAAGATGACAAAAGCGAGGCATGTGTTGACCAGAGGAGAGCATCAGGAAGGCTGGAAACATCCAAGTTGGAATGAAAAGAAGAGAGAGCACGGGAAAGATTGGCTCGAGGAAATGACAGCTATGAAACCGTCGTAACTAAACAAGAGAGAGAGAAAGAAAGAGAGAGAGAGAGAGAGAGAGAGAGAGAGAGAGAGAGAGAGAGAGAGAGAGAGAGAGAGAGAGAGAGAGAGAGAGAGAGAGAGAGAGAGAGAGAGAGAGACTGGCAGAAATTACGAAAGTTTTTAGCAAGAGACCCATGGAGAGTTCTCGTAGTCTTAAAGATAACAACTCATCACTTATTTTTAAAGTAAGAAGTACTTTTTAGAAGCGGCAGACTTAGCTTGGCTTCTTGCAGAAATATGAAGAGAATAGTTAACAGGAGAAGGAGACAGTTACCAGGATCTGAAGGCTCCATTCTGCTGGTTAATTTCTCTAGAACGGGGACCTTCAAACCATGATATTAAGTGGAAAGAGAAGAAGGGACAGCACCGGGAGGAAAACTTTAGTACCAATGAAAACTTCAGGGACTTGTTCGGTACACTTGGGTGTATCTGGCGAAGATAAACAGTAGGAGCCCAGAGGAAATTCAACGTGAAATTTATTACCATTAATTTACACAGCAAAGCGGAAGAGTTAACGTAGAGAGAGAAAAGTTGAGTGACTGAGGGAGGAATTGTCAAGATACACAGTACTGTCCCTGGGATTACTGTCCCTGGGATTACTGTCCCTGGGATTACTGTCCCTGGGATCTACTGTCCCTGGGATTACTGTCCCTGGGATCTACTGTCCCTGGGATCTACTGTCCCTGGGATCTACTGTCCCCTCTTCACCTATCCTTCTCCAACCGAGCACCGTTGGAGTCCCGCTATATCTACTGTAGTCTCTCCCCTCCTAGTATCTTTGCATCTAATTCTCTTCATCAATTTAGCATCAAACAATGATGACAAATTAAATTATTTTCTTTTTTAGGTTGTTGACATATATCAGGGATAGTATGGGTCCCAATACTGATTCCTGAGGCATGCCACTCGTAGCTTGTGTGTGTGTGTGTGTGTGTGTGTGTGTGTGTGTGTGTGTGTGTGTGTGTGTGAGTGTGTGTGTGTGTGTGTGTGTGTGTGGGTGTTTGTGTGTGTGTGTGTGTGTGTGTGTGTGTGTGTGTGTGTGTGTGTGTGTGTGTGTGTGTGTGTGTGTGTGTGTGGGTGTTTGTGTGTTTGTGTGTGTGTGTGTGTGTGTGTGTGTGTGTGTGTGTGTGTGTGTGTGTGTGTGTGTGTGTGTGTGTGTGTGTGTGTGTGTGTGTATGCCATTGAGTGTGAGTGTATACCTGTGTCTCAAGTCTATGTACATCCATTCATCTGATAATGAGGCGCTGCTATTAATGAAGATGGAATAAGTTCAGCAATAAATATCACATCATTTATGCAGCTGTTAAGGAATTTACATCAAGTAGGCATCTCTTATGTAAATAATTTCCCGTGTATTTGTATTCAGGTAATACTCTAATAACTTTTACAAAACAATTTCATGAGAATTTCTACTCGCATATACATTCTTCTGCATAAATAAAGTAGCTTTGTTTCAACGTGTTTCAATCTACTCTAAATATTTAAGTAGACTTGCATTCTCTAAAGACATACCACATTTATTTACAACTGACTTGGAACACCAATACATTCGGAGCACGTTTGCAACGTGTTCGAAACCAATATTCGACACATACAGATCGTTATTAGTCATTTTCAGCACGAAATCGAAGATACAAACGTTGATTTGCAACCAACTCAAGTCACACAGTTACAACTATCACAGCAGAAATCCACAGCTACAACTTATTTGACAACAATTATCACTTAAAAGACAAGTTTCAAACATTTTCTTTAGAATAATCAGATAAAAAAAAACAGCAATGAGAATATCTACAGCAAAAACTACTACAATAGCAGCAACGACAACAAAAGCAACAACAAGTACAAACAACAAAAACTGACACAACAACGACAACACAGACAGCCCTGACAAACACATGCCCCCCCCCCCCCCCAACACATACACAGTGGAAATCAAGGAAGGAAGTCACAAGGAATCTCTGCCTCCCAAGACACGAACTAATCTTTCTTGCTGTTCTTCTTTGCAGGTCGAAGCTGGCGACAAGGACAAGGTAGACGAGGCAGGGCTCTTGTATAGCCTCCGTGGGGACGGTGTTGATGGATACGCCCCTAATGACGCTTTCTTTTCCGTCAATTCCCGTACGGGAGAATTAATTCAGCTCCGGGTAAGAGAGGCGTATGATTACCGAATGATTTTTAATCTCAAATATTTCCCCCTAAAATGTTGAGTATTTTCATTCCAATCTTCTAAAACTTTCCGTTGAAGTTAATACTAGATTTACGTAATTGGTGCTCAGAATGCTGACACAGTGACATAATGGTATAATGAGTAATAATAATATTTCAGCCCTTATCATTATAATTATAATGTTCCCTTTATACAAACAGAGCAATTTGGATGGTCGCTCCATCCAAAATTCGCCAAATTATGGAACTGTTTTAGCAACAGGCTTGTAATAACAACATACAGATACTGCAATAATTCAAGCAACTTGCACACATGCACACACGTATGGCTAGTTACATATATGCAATCCACATACATTTGTGACCCACAATACCACACATATAATTGCAAACCAAGTTTACCGTTATACTTTTCATCATACCAGTAGCTAGCAAGTGATTTGAAGATTAGAAAGAGATACCTGGAGAGGGTTCAGGGAGTTCTATAATTCCCCAAGCCCAGCCCGAGGCCAGGCTTGGCTTGTGACACCTTTTTCCAAAAGGCGCAATTGGAAATTAAAATTGTGCCATTTTGAAAAAAAAATGTGTTGATCTTTTTTTTCCTTTCTTTTTTTTTTTGAGGGGCGACTTGAGAGTCGTGTGAACATAATTAACCATTATGCAGATAAAAACTCACAATAACGTGTATGAAACAAGTAACCCAACACACACACACACACACACACACACACACACACACACACACACACACACACACACACACACACACACACACACACACACACACACACGCACACACACACATGAAATAAACGTGAGGTTCGAGTGTATGGGTCGGGTTATAGACCATTACGTGACGGAAGGAGTGTTGATATAAAGGACACAAACGCAGGGAGAACCAGGCTACAGGGACACACACTCACACTCACACTCACACTCACACTCACACTCACACCCACACTCACACTCACACTCACACCCACACTCACACTCACACCCACACCCACACCCACACTCACACCCACACTCACACCCACACCCACACCCACACTCACACCCACACTCACACTCACACTCACACTCACACACACTCACACCCGTCCGCTCTCACTTTCAGCTCCCTCGTACCCGGCCGCTCTCGCCATCTTCCACAGCCCTAATTCACTTTCGCACCACTTCCCCCCCCCCCCACCTTATTATTTCTATCCCTTCCCCCCTTCTTGCTCATACCTATCCTTCCCTCCACACTTCTGCCTACCCACCACGTCACTTTCTCCGCTCCAATCCCAGATCTATCCTCCACGCAATCTCCCTCCCATCCTACCCTCCCTTTCCCTCCCTTCCGTAATTCCAAAGACTAACCTTCACTCCACACTCCACACTCTGCATTCCTACATTCCCTCCACACACATCCATTCACAGTTTCTCAATTTCCCCCCCTCATTCCACCCTACATTTCCATGCGGACAGTTGGAGTAGGAGAGAACAGGAAGAAAGAGGTATTATGAAAAGAGGGGGAAAGAAAAATATCATAACTTAGAAAGATGGAAGCCAAGATGAATGGGTAGTTACAAAAGGAGAAACTAAACGAATTCAAAGTTTCATGTAAATTACAGATTATAACAGCAAAGCCTAAGATATGTCCCTT
This sequence comes from Procambarus clarkii, assembly GCF_040958095.1. NCBI lineage: Eukaryota > Metazoa > Arthropoda > Malacostraca > Decapoda > Cambaridae > Procambarus > Procambarus clarkii. Next base: position 37,244,071 of record NC_091154.1, on the reverse strand, counting down.
TTATCTTTTCTCTGTGTTGGGAATATATATATATATATATATATATATATATATATATATATATATATATATATATATATATATATATATATATATATATATATTTATTCCACTGTGCATTTTTGCACCTAAAAAGGATAGGTTTGCACCTTCTTCCAGTGATCTATATTGGGAACTCTGTGCTATTAATCTTTTCTCTATTGTTATGGCGTTCCAGGCACTGGATCGTGACCCGCCGAACGGCAAGGGTGTCTGGAAGGTGAGGGTCCAGGTCAAGGACGGCCAGGCTCCATGGAAACGTCTGAGGAAGAGCGGTGGTCAGCAGAATCCCTCCAACTCCATCACCAGGCACACCCGCCAGGCCGACGAAGACTCTCCAACTGGAGGAGCCGCACTAGCAGAACCAGGAACACCAACACCCCCTGGAACACCAGCACCACTAGAAGCACTAGCACCTCCTGGAACGCCAGCTGCACTAGGAGCACCAGCACCTCCTGGAACACCAGTACCACTAGGAGCACCAATACCTCCTGGAACACCAGCACCACTAGAAGCAGCAGCACCTCCTGGAACACCAGCACCACTAGGAGCACCAGCACGTGGAACACCAACAGCGTCTGAAGCACCATCGCAACCTGGAACACCCGCACCACCACACCTACCAGGAACACCAACACCACTATCAGCACCTGGAATTCCAACAAAACCTGGAACCCAGGCACCACCAGGGACGCCACCCGCACCTGGAGCACCAACACCAGCAGCACCTCGATCACCAGCATTACCAGTTCTCTGGTACAAGTACACAGACACACTTTCTCAGCTCAGAGACAAGAGAGAAGCCAGTGAAACAAGAGAACACAAGGACCCTACAACGCTCTACGGCTTCCGTGGCCCCACCGAGCAAAACTCCCCCCGGTCTGGAATACACATGAATCTAAAGGAAAAGATTTTCAAGACTGATCGTTATACGGATCAAGAAAATGAAATATCTAGAGATGAATATCACATTCCTTACCACGACTATAAGCCGGCAATTTCGAGCGTTTTGGCCAAGGAAGAGAGCGTCAGGACGGACCAAGATGATGTATTACGAGCCAATAGGCCACTGGGAAAGGAGGCCATGATTCTGTTCGAGGCAAGTCGTAAATCGGAAGTAATGGGTCCTGGCAGCCACCGAGAGTGGTCAAGGAGGATTAAGGAACATCCTGAAGATGGTCTCAATAGGGTCGACACAGGCTACTCACGGCCGTATGACGGAGGAGAACGACAAACTTCAGGACAAATACGGAATGAGTTTCCTCTGTCCAGCTTCTGTCGAGCTTGGCTGAGAGTTGCTGCCACCAGGGCCCAGCGTACACGACGAGAGGCGAGGTTAAAATCTTTTAATGAAGGCAGACCTTCTGTTGGACATTTGTCAATGTCTGGTGCCAGGGTTAAGTACCGAGGTCGGCCAAGTACTTCCTTTAAATTCTTTTTGCCTGGAAGAACTTCAGCCACGGTCAAAAGGTGGAGTCATGGAACCTTGCATCCACTTTTTAGACAAAGAAAAGCCAAATATTTCAAACAATCGCTAGATGTCTTAAGAATCGAAGAAATTTCCCCTTTGCTACCGAACGTTGACACGATAATGCAAACGGATCCTTTAAAGTGTGTAAATAAATATTTTTCAAACTTCCGAAACAATTCTTCGGGATATTCGGTAGCCTCAAAGACAATTTCAGGTACGAAACCACTTGAAGAATTGAAGGAGTCGAGAAATGGCAACAGGAAACACATCTCAGGTATACAGGAAGCTTCAAGAATCGTTGTTTCTCAAGAAGATTCAACCCCTGTTCCTTCTGACAACAACAACTATTGGCCATATGCTACCAACACTCAGGAAAGCCTGAAGAATCTATACGAGGTTAGTACGAAAAAAACAACTAGTTTAAAGACATCCAAGGATTATCCTGGAACCATTTCGTTTAGCTTTCCTTTCTGGCCAGCGGAAGACATCTCCAGAAATCAAAATATGATCACATCCAGGGGCCGCCTCCGACGAAAGAGTAGCAGTAGCAAAGGAAACCTCGCTTCAGACACCTTCCAAGGTGCGAGAGGCACCACCAGGAGAAAAAGAACTGCAGAATCCATCTTTTTTCTGAACGACGAGTTCAACAGAGCCTATGGTGTTGACGAGGACGACGGCTTCTGCGAGAGCCTCGACCTGTATGGAGGACACTTGGAGACCAGGAATGGGACGGCCGCCGGTGGTAGACCACCACGGGTACACACAATGGAGACGGTGGTGACGGTGGTGGTGAAGGACATCAACGACAACGCCCCCACCTTCCCCAACACCACCATGTTCGGCGAGGTGCAGGAGAATGGTCCCATCGGTGAGTGTTTTACACCTTTCTCTCCTTCTTCTTCTTCTTGTAGGTGGTTGTCAAGCCTGCGGCGGCGGCTACTACACACACTTCTGTCCCCTTGAGAAAATAGCTCACGCTTTTATTAGCAGCTAGGAACAGACTACTTTCTTGACCACTTTTCCTGAGCACATAGCGAACCTTTAGTCAGCCTTTTTACGTGTGCTGGCAAACGCACTGTCTCTTAGAGCATGAAGGTATAAACACTTTACATTGAAAACTCAGCTAAACACAGTTTGATTTCTCGAATGCTGCGCAAATTACATTTTGTTTCTACACAGAAAAGCTTAAACCAGTCTGCAATAATCATAACAATAATAACAGAATAATAATAATTAGTAATGCAAGCTAAAAAAAAAAACAGACTGATAAAACGCCGTTAATTATTTACAGACAAACACTAGTACACATATACAAGCGCGCACGCACACACACACACACTCACACACACACACACACACACACACACACACACACACACACACACACACACACACACACACACACACACACACACACACACACCTGTAAATAAAGTGAGATGGATGCAGGCACGTCACAACCAACACAAATATCTGACACAAGGACACACCTGACACAAGGACACACCTGACACAAGGACACACCTGACACAAGGACACATCTGACACAAATACACGTCAAGCGTCAAACGTGAAGTGGTTTACCCTTGCCGCAAGCGTACGTCCTAAGAACGTCCGTCCGTCCGAACGTACGTCCGTCCTCATCATGCCTGACGCTCCATAGATCGAGGCTGCGTCAATATTACGGTGCTTTTAATTTGACTAGAACGCCGGAATTTTAACGCTCTAGCAAGTAGAGAAATTTTTTTATCGTAAGTGTAGTGAGCAAGTGGAATGAGCTGGGTGAGACAGTTTCAAGAATAAGTATGGTAAGAAATAAGAATCTCGGTACCGGAGGATGAAAGGCGGAGCCCAGGAGCTGATGCCTCCTCTGTAAGCACATATGAACACACCCGCGCGCGCACACACACACATACAAACTAGAGATATCTCAATATCTAATTAACTGGGTACAAAAAACTTTGAGAAGGGGAGAACAGGAGATAGAGATAAATGAAATTAAACAAAACAAGAAGAATAATGAAGGGAGAGAGAGACAGAGAGATAAGTAATAATAAAAAGAGCGAGGTAGGCAAGAATGAAGAGAGAGAAAAATTAACAAAAATAAAGATTGCGAAGGAGAAATGGTAAAAAAGCAGATAATTTAATCAGACGCAGAAAAACGTGGTTAGATAAACAAGAAGTATGAAAATATATCAGAAATACAAGAAATAAATCCTTTTTCCTAAATCCTCGATTCAACCAGAAAAAAACACCACGATTTTGGTTCATTACCCAGAAAATTCGTCATGATTTTGGTTCATCACCCAGAAAATTCATCATGATTTTGGTTCATCACCCAGAAAATTCATCATGATTTTGGTTCATCACCCAGAAAATACATCATGATTTTGGTTCATCACCCAGAAAATTCACCACGATTTTGGTTCATCACCCAGAAAATTCATCATGATTTTGGTTCATCACCCAGAAAATACATCATGATTTTGGTTCATCACCCAGAAAATTCACCACGATTTTGGTTCATCACCCAGAAAATTCATCATGATTTTGGTTCATCACCCAGAAAATTCACCATGATTTTGGTTCATCACCCAGAAAATTCATCATGATTTTGGTTCATCACCCAGAAAATTCATCATGATTTTGGTTCATTCACCCAGAAAATACATCATGATTTTGGTTCATCACCCAGAAAATTCATCATGATTTTGGTTCATCACCCAGAAAATACATCATGATTTTGGTTCATCACCCAGAAAATTCATCATGATTTTGGTTCATTCACCAGAAAATTCATCATGATTTTGGTTCATCACCCAGAAAATTCATCATAATTTTGGTTCATCACCCAGAAAATTCATCATAATTTTGGTTCATCACCCAGAAAATTCACCATAATTTTGGTTCATCACCCATTCATTATTAAAAGCTTAAAACTAAATTAACTGCAGATTAGAATAAATTTACCAGTTCTCCGCCACTTTACTAATTATTATGCTTAGTAGTAAATTTCAGAGAAAAGTAAATCGTGTCTTTGTTGCAACAGTTCTGACAGCTGAATTGCAAATTCACATTCAGTTCACATTCAATAATTTAGTATTAATCCTTGAACATTTTTTTTTCCAAATTAAGCTTTACATCATAATTTTAAAACTGTGATTAGCGATATTTTTTGTGTGTCTCCATACAGCCTCGATCTGTACATAAAACATTTATTTTTTTACCCATTTTTTTTAATATTTCTAAAACGTAGGAAAAATTGTGACCGAGGAATTCTCTCTTTTTTTTCGTAACAGTGAAGACAAAGCATTTGATCAATGATTCATGTCTGTTTTAATGACCTGTGGTTAAGCCCGGACAAAATACAAAAATCACCCGGTGTCAGGTCTTTCAAAAGAGCTTAATTTAAGCCAATCAAATTTTTTTGGCTCTAATTAGATTTTCCAGGCCGTATAGAGTGTCACTCATTGTCAGATGAGCTGCCAGACGAACCATTGTGTGTCGCACCTACATGGAGGCTGTCGAGAGGCACTCACTGTCCACTGGGGAATAGGGAGGGTGGTGGTTTAGAATGATGAATTATGTTTAAAACTGCAGAAACACCCAATAAATGCTGCGTACTAAATACCGCTTAATGGCGAGGTACAAATGAATACACACACACACACACACACAGAAGGAAAACAGCAGTGAAGGAACAAGTGATGAAACTGAGAAAAGGGGAGAACAGATACACAGAGAATGACAAGGATGTTTGTGAAGAACTGAACAAGAGATTCATTCCAGAAGGTCTTCACAATAGAACAATAGAAATTGTGTGTGGAGGAAAAAACAAAAACAAAAAAACAGTTGACAGTTGAGAGGCCGGTCGAAAGAGCCAGAGCTCAACCCCCGCAAGCATAACTAGATGAATACAACTAGGTGAATAAACACAAACACACACACACACACTACAATTTACACATGAAGTGCTTGCAATATCATAAACTAAAAATTTCAGTGCAATTAGGCGAAAAAGTTTAGAAAACCGATTATAAAAAAATTAAATACAAAAATTGTATTGAAATTTTGATTGGTGCTATAATGAGAATCTAAATCTACGACGTGATAATTCTTTGAGGGAGAGGCTCTCAGTAATTGAACTTACTCTCGACGAAACACACTCGAAAAAGGCATTCAATCATTGTATGAACGTCATACATTACAACACACTATTGCTGAAATATTTATAATACACAAGACACCCCCCTACACACACGCACACACACACACACACACACACACACACACACACTCACATACACACACACACACGCACACACACACACACACACACACACACACACACACACACACACACACACACACACACACACACACACACACACTCACATACACACACACACACACACACACACACACACACACACACACACACACACACACACACACAATTAAGAAAGGCGGCATCGCACTTCAGAAGAAGAGGAAAGACTTGGGAGTAGCCATAACCGGAACACGTCAGCAGAATGATATCAGCAGCATGCGCCAAACCGGCCCACAACTGCGGATAATCTTCAAAAACTTTAACAAAGAAGTCTTCAGAGTGCTATAATACCCCACCCTTGAGTATGCTGTCCCAGCATGGAACCCACCTCCCCATCCCCTCCCCAGCTACAAAAACTAAGAACAGTACAAAAATATGAAACAAAACTCTCGCCTGAGCTCTCTAGATTCCAGCTGTGAAAAAAAGACCAGCGGGACCTGGACTCAGCCACATTGGGAAAAAGAGTTTTTTGTTGAATGGTGCAGACATGTTAACGACATACAAAATCCTAAAGCTAATTGACAAAGCAGAGGTAGTATCAGAAATAACCTCTTTAGGATTGAAGTTCTAAACTAATGGAAGGAATTCGATTAAAAGGTTTCCGAACCTAATCGAATACACAGTTTGAAATGTAAATATGCTTAATGAGACGAGTGAGTACAGCGATTGCATTAAACTAAACATCTACGTGGGTACCCGCAAACACACGCAAATTTGTTGACGCACGCGCTTGGAACGAACTCATTTGAATTGTCATTATTTCGCATTCCCAGAAGTACACTCGTTACACACACACACACACACACACACACACACACACACCACACACACACACACACACACACACACACACACACACACACACACACACACACACACCACACACACATACACACACACACACACACACACACACACACACACACACACACACACACACACACATCATACACCTGACCAGTCATGGTTTATTATCTCCTTATCATAATTGATCTATATAATCAGCATAATAACGTTTTCACCATTGATTTGTCCCTTTGTGAGTCATAAGAGGAAGTGAAAAGTGGGGACATGCCAGAAACACAAAGAAGGAAACGGGCTTGGCGTGAACTATACTTTATTTAAGAGTTGATAAAATTAACAATAGCATTTCTAAAACGCCTAAATAAGCTTTTGAAAAATGACAGTAAATGTATGATGAAGTAGTTTAAACACATACATTATTCGTGGAGTGAAAAAGCAGTATCAGTGGGAGAATATGAAAATAGGAATTGACATAGGAGTAAGGAGTAGGACTCTGGAGTAAGGAGTAGGACTCTGGAGTAAGGAGTAATACTCTGGAGTAAGGAGTAGGACTCTGGAGTCGATTGACATTGGGTTGGTAAACTGTGAGGGGATTTCAACGAGAGGCGCCTTGGTATCTGGGCAGGAGTGAAGGTTGTTGTTGTTATAGATTCAGCTGCTCGGAACAGGTTCCAAGTAGCACGGGCTATGGTGAGCCCGTAACTTACCTGACACAGGAGCGGGGCAAATAGCACGGGCTATGATGAGCCCGTAGTGGACTTACCTGGCACAGGAGCGGGGCTGTGAGGAGTGAAGGGTATTGTAGTGTGGATATAGGATCAGATCTATTGAATTCGAGGTAAAAGGGTAAGGTGATTTTGGGTTTGGATAAAAGGGTGAAGGATATGAGGAGCGAGAAGCGGTAGTGGAGTGGTAGCAGTAAGTGAAGGATAAGGATATTCGTGTGTTAATGAACTAATTTCAACCATATATAAGGTACAGGTCCTAATATGAGATTGTTATAACCAAAAGTATTTTAAGTAGTGTATAAAATCCTCAATTTTTCTGTTCCTTTCTCTGCCATAGCCACTGGCTGATTACCACCTGGTGTAGTGGTGTACCTGCAGGGGAACATTGTGAGAAGTGTGTAATCAGGGGAATAGGCGATGTGTGGCGTTTTGCGTTTGTTTTTCTCAAATGATATTTACATAATATTGTAGCTGAGCACACACAGTTCGTCTGTCTGTCTGTCTGTCTCTCTCTCTCTCTCTCTCTCTCTCTCTCTCTCTCTCTCTCTCTCTCTCTCTCTCTCTCTCTCTCTCTCTCTCAGTAAATCGAATTAAAAATATCATTAAATGCAATGATATGTTTAACAACTAAGTGTACAGAGGAAGTCGTTAACGAAATAGGAAAGATATTGGCAATGAAGTACACATTTAACAAGCAAAGAGTTAAACGAGAGACAGCCAGATTGTTGTGGTTGAGGTGATGATGGTGGTGGTGGTGGTGATGGGGATGCTAGTAGTAGTAGTGGTGGTGGCGATGATGATAGTGACTACCAACATCTTCAGAAGAGCTCCCTGCCAACCATCTTCAGCAAAACCACCTTAGCTTGCCACCTGTGAGCCTCTTACCTGAAGGCGTTTCGCTGTTTCCAACTGGCTGGCTTCTGGCTCAGCTCCCTCTGGCTCTTCAATAATCCCCGGCACTCTCTAGATTTTATATACCGTGCCTTGTGTGGCGCTCTGTTTTTACCCGTCTCTGTTCTTTCCTTTCACTCACTCTCTCACTCAAATAGGTGAGTACACTCACAATTCCTGTCTATTCCCCCCCCCTCCACTAAACATAAAAAGAGCCTCACCTCATGATTAAAATTTTCTCAACCCACACTCATTCCCCGTTGGCCAATGTTGACACAAGGTCTGTTAATTCTCCAACCTGCCACTTTCCACTTGGGTTGTCCCACCAACTGTATCTGAGCCACTACTCGAGTAAAGAGAGAGAGAGAGGGTGAGGAAGTGAAGGGGGTGGATTAGCAGTGCTCGTGTTGGGAAATCAGGATTAGGTGTCATTGAAGGTTAAGAGAGAAAGAGAGAGAGAGAGAGAGAGAGAGAGAGAGAGAGAGAGAGAGAGAGAGAGAGAGAGAGAGAGAGAGAGAGAGAGAGAGAGAGAGAGAGAGAGAGAGACTCGGCATATCTCTCTCCCTCTGTCTACGTACCTTATCATATATCTTTAAATCTGCCCTTGCACTGTAGTATATCTCCTTCACTCTGGTCTTATACATCATATGGAGACGGAGCCTGGACACTGGTGTTGTACCTGATGCACTTAACGCAGCGGAGATCGCACCACTATACAGAGGATATAATAAATCAGACGCCAAAATTATAGACGTATTGCACTATCGTCACACATCATAAAAATCACAAACAAAATGATAGGCAGGATAACAAAAACCTTTCAAACAAGATATGCCAGAACAATAATGGCTTTTTTTTAAGACACTAGTGCTCTCTAGGGTGGAATATGGTTGCACACTAACAGCCCCATCCAAAGCTGGATAAACTGCTGACCTGGAGAACCTCTAGAGATCTTTTACTGCCCGAATTCATTCAATAAACATCGAAATTACTGGGAACGTTTAAAATTTCTCAAACGGCATTCGCTAGAGCGCGGGCGAGGAAGACAAATAATAATTTACACTTGGAAAAATATTAGAGGAGTTGGTTCCAAATCTGAACACGGAAATAACTCTTCCAATGGGCCAAGAGGCATGGCAGGATGTGCAAAATTACGCCCCATTGTAAAGCAGAGGTGCAGTAGCTGAGAGAGAACTCTTATCAACATCAAAGGACTTTTCAACACTCGCACGATCAAGACAGCCGTACTCGGGGATTTTCTAGATAAAACTGCAGTTGGAGGAAGTAGACGATTTCCTTAAAACTGCTGATGGAGGGTTGAGAAGAGGGGGGCAAGGGAGGAGGGAAGAGGGAGGGGGAAGTGGGGGAATAGGAAAAGGGTGATAAATCGGAGTCGAAGAGGAAACAGGGAGAAGATTGGGACCTTTCCCCCCCCCCCCCCCAACACCCTCGCCTCCAGTAGTACCCCCCTCGACTGCGATTCATTCGCTCCCTCTAAGCTTATTTTTACTGTCCGGGTGAGACTGTGAGGGAGGGGGGGTGGGGGGTAAGGTGCGGGTGAGAGACAATGAGTGAGGTGTGAGGGACAATGAGTGAGGTGCGGGTGAGGGACAATGAGTGAGGTATGAGGTCCGGGTGAGAGACAATGAGTGAGGTGTGAGGTGCGGGTGAAAGACAATGAGTGAGGTGTGAGGGACAATGAGTGAGGTGTAAGGTCCGGGGTGAGGAACAATGAGTGAGGTATGAGGTCCCGGGTGAGGGACAATGAGAGGTGAGCTGAGAGCTCCTAGCAGACACCGATAATCGGACACACATATTTCACAACATTTCCTCACTGTATCAAATATTTCAAAACTTCAGAGATAAATAAAGGGAAAATTAGATATAATTTCTCGAGTGAGAGTTTACGACGGAACACCAAATGGGTCAGAGTTTATCGCCTGTACTTACGAGACAAGAGAAAAACGACCTTTAAAACGATTTCGGCATTTTGCCTTCAAAACACGACCAGATATTTTAAAGTCATCTCAAGTATGGATTCACAACACAGTTGCTGTGGCCTAGGGTATATTAATTTAGATTTGTAGTGGAGAAAGCAGTCAGTTGTCTTGGGTTGGGTTGACAACCCAACCCAAGCGGTGACTCGTCTGAAAAGATTCTTTATACACCATGTTAAAGGGTACCTGAGAGGAGTTAGTCGACTGTTGTGGATTGCATCATACACCGGATGCCTCTGTCCACCTATCAATAAACAGGCACTTGGAAATGAGTCGATTATTGGGAGTTGTATCCTGATCGTTACCTAAGGGAGGCCCACGATAAACCTAAAGGGTTTCATGGCCTAGACAACGTGAAATATACCAATCATGTTAAAGACCTAGGTCAGGTTAGAACTAGGTTAGGTTAAGTAATGAAGACTGGGGTCCAGATCGTGACCCCATTATGCTAATGAAGACCCCTCTGTCCCCCCCTCCCACACGAGGGGCGTCTCTGGGTCTATTAACAAACTAATTAAACTCAAACTAGAAACAGAGGTCGGGCAGGAGGAGTGAGCCTACCGGAAACGCACAGAGGGACGCTGTTCGACACCCAGGACACCCAGGACACCCAGGACACCCAGGACACCCAGCACACCAGCCTCTCCCTACACATACCACACCAACACCACGACTCACACTCTCCCTTGTCCTCTACTTCCTCCCACGCTACTAGCCAGGGTCCTCCCACACTCCTAGCTAGGGGCCTACCCACACTCCTAGCCAGGGGCCTACCCACACTCCTAGCCAGGGGCCTACCTAGACTGAAGCCCCAGACTCCAGCGCTCTCTTCACCACTCATCGAGGCATTATTCCTCTTTTTTAATCCTTTATTCATCAGCAAATCTTCTGCCTAGCTTATGCAAATAGCGAATATTAATTCCCCCCCCCCCCCCTCGGAGCACCTCTCTCTCTCTCTCTCTCTCTCTCTCTCTCTCTCTCTCTCTCTCTCTCTCTCTCTCTCTCCCTCTCTCTCTCTCTCTCTCTCTCTCTCTCTCTCTCTCTCTCTCTCTCTCTCTCTCAAGGAAGGAGGTAAATATTATATACACGGTCGGCATTGGTTCCGAGTTATAGGCATCTGAGTACATTATTTACGTAGAGTCCCGCCAAGCGTCTGGTGTTCCGATCCTTACCGCCCGTCCGAGTTAATAATGCACGAGCCGCTGTGTGCCTCGGTGTGTGTGTGTGTGTGTGTGTTTGTGTGTGTGTGTGTGTGTGTGTGTGTGTTTGTGTGTGTGTGTGTGTGTGTGTGTTTGTGTGTGTGTGTGTGTGTGTGTGTGTGTGTGTGTGTTTGTGTGTGTGTGTGTGTGTGTGTGTGTGTGTGTGTGTGTGTGTGTGTGTGTGTGTGTGTGTTTGTGTGTGTGTGTGTGTGTGTGTGTGTGTGTGTGTGTGTGTGTGTGTGTGTGTGTGAGATGCAAGATGAGGATGTCGAGGGCCATCTATAACTCATTCAACACACACACACACACACACACACACACACACACACACACACACACACACACACACACACACACACACACACAGGGGCCTCGTAGCCTGGTGGATAGCGCGCAGGACTCGTAATTCTGTGGCGCGGGTTCGATTCCCGCACGAGGCAGAAACAAATGGGCAAAGTTTCTTTCACCCTAAGTGCCCCTGTTACCTAGCAGTAAATAGGTACCTGGGAGTTAGTCAGCTGTCACGGGCTGCTTCCTGGGGTGTGTGTGTGTGGTGTGGGGGAAAAAAAAAAAAGTAGTTAGTAAACAGTTGATTGACAGTTGAGAGGCGGGCCGAAAGAGCAAAGCTCAACCCCCGCAAAAACACAACTAGTAAACACAACTAGTAAACACAGGGGCCTCGCGGCTGAGTAGGCAGGGCTCTGGGGTCGTAGTCTTAAGGGCCCGGGTTCGACATCCCCCCCGGCAGAGGTAGAAATAAATGGGCAGAGTTTCTTTCACCCCTGATGCACCTGTTTACCTAGTAGTAAATAGGTACCTGGGAGTTAGACCAGTTGCTACGGGCTGCTTCCTAGGGATGTGTGTGTGTGTTAGAGAGAAATATATGTATTAGATATAATAAGTGGAAAAATAGATTGTAAAGAAAGGTGGGGTCCATGAGCTAATAGGTCGCTTCTGCATGCACAAATAGTAAATACAAGTAATGAAGGTGGGTGCTGGTAACTGGGGACCGAACATAAGGTTCCATGCAAGAGAGAGAAAACCTCCTGATATTGAACAGAGAAAATTTGTGGATATAATTATTACACCTAACCTGTCACCAGGCGCCCAAGTCTAACAATTATCATCAATAAGGAAGTTTAGCCAACAAAAGAACTGTCGGAACAGGGAGTAAGTACTTCAGAACGTTGTGTACCACATATGTCAGACCAGTTCTGGAATATGCTACGCCGGCTTGTTGCCCTTATCTCGCTAAACAAGAATAGAAGGTGGAGAAAGACCAGCGGTATTAAGGATATTAAGAATTAAACTTCACGTCGCTGCGAGAGAGAGAGAGAAGAAGAAGGACGACATAAACATCACATACGAAATTCACAGGGAATAGACAGTCGAAGGCGAAGACGGACAAGCATGGGTGGCTGAGGAACAAGAGGACACAGATGGAGACTGTCTAACAGAATGAGCTACAGATATAATAGATCATTTGCTCAATGTCAGAATAGTGAATACGCTAAAAAATGCGCTAAAAATTAAGTGGTGGATGCTGACAAATACACAGCTTCAAGTGGTGGAGGCCGACACCATACACAGCTTCAAGTGGTGGAGGCCGACACCATACACAGCTTCAAGTGGTGGAGGCCGACACCATACACAGCTCCAAGTGGTGGAGACCGACACCATACACAGCTCCAAGTGGTGGAGACCGACACCATACACAGCTCCAAGTGGTGGAGGCCGACACCATACACAGCTCCAAGTGGTGGAGGCCGACACCATACACAGCTCCAAGTGGTGGAGGCCGACACCATACACAGCTCCAAGTGGTGGAGGCCGACATCATACACAGCTTCAAGTGGTGGAGGCCGACACCATACACAGCTTCAAGTGGTGGAGGCCGACACCATACACAGCTTCAAGTGGTGGAGGCCGACACCATACACAGCTCCAAGTGGTGGAGGCCGACACCATACACAGCTCCAAGTGGTGGAGGCCGACACCATACACAGCTCCAAGTGGTGGAGGCCGACACCATACACAGCTTCAAGTGGTGGAGGCCGACACCATACACAGCTTCAAGTGGTGGAGGCCGACACCATACACAGCTTCAAGTGGTGGAGGCCGACACCATACACAGCTCCAAGTGGTGGAGGCCGACACCATACACAGCTCCAAGTGGTGGAGGCCGACACCATACACAGCTCCAAGTGGTGGAGGCCGACACCATACACAGCTCCAAGTGGTGGAGGCCGACACCATACACAGCTCCAAGTGGTGGAGGCCGACACCATACACAGCTCCAAGTGGTGGAGGCCGACATTATACACAGCTCCAAGTGGTGGAGGCCGACACCATACACAGCTCCAAGTGGTGGAGGCCGACACGATACGCAGCGTCAAATGCGGATATGACAGAATCCAATAAGCTCTGGAGCGTGTACCCCAGATACTTAGGTCTTAAGAAGGGAAACCAATAAGCCGAAGCTCATCCCCCGCAAATACAACTACGTGAGCACAAGCGAGTACAAGTGAGTACAAGTGAGTACAAGCGATTACAAATAAGTACAAGTGAGTACAAGTGAGTACAAGCGAGTACAAACGAGTACAAGTGAGTACAAGCGAGTACAAGAGAGTACAAGTGAGTACATACTCAGTTAAAAACCTGCTTTGCTTTTCAAGCCAATTCTTCTGCATGAAATCAACGTCGACGTCTCTCTCAATAACTGTGATTGAAGCGTGATTTCTTGGACTTGGCGGAACGTCCATCCGTCCCCAGGAAGTTGACTGGGTCGGGAGAACTCTGCCTCTGAGGTCTGTTCATTATCCAACCATTACTATATAGGTTCTGGGATTTATATAATATATCTATAGTTCAAAATGCGGTAGTCTCAGGTGATCTGGATTACCTTTGTCAATTTATTAAGCAAGTACCGGAGGACTGAAGCGTATTGCTACACCACATGGATGACCCAGCCCGGTACGACTCATCCGTGACCTCAGCCACATTGCGACACATCCACGATATGTGTCCTGGAATGTTTCAAGTGCGACGAATATATCAGGACGATGAGTGTTGGCGAAACTGTGTGAAAGTTTTCTAAAGCAAGTAACGCAGCTCGTAGCGGTGGTGGACATTATGCTTATGGGTCTGTTTCTCATGTTTACACGCCAGTCTGGCTAGGTAGAGGTATGCTGCGGCTGCCTGTGCTGCTTAAAGTATGCTAATCCATAATGCCGTGAGCCTGTTTAAGGCATCATGTCCTCTATGGAGATTTGATAAGATTAGATGGGTAGGTGGTGCGAGTCCAGAAGATGTGAATCTCTCTCTCTCTCTCTCTCTCTCTCTCTCTCTCTCTCTCTCTCTCTCTCTCTCTCTCTCTCTCTCTCTCTCTCTCTCTTACTCTCTCTCTCTCTCTCTCTCTCTCTCTCTCTCTCTCTCCCCTACTGCTTGTTTGGGGAGTGTCAATTTCTACTTAAGAAATCCAATCTTGAAAAGGTTTTGCTACGCAAAGCTATACGTAATATCCCTAATGATTCCTTTACATTATCTTACTGCATTTGCAATAACCTAATGATGCAAACGTTTCCTTTTGTCTTGAGTTCTGGACTTGGGCGGCCTGAATCAGAAGTCATTTCAAAGCCAAAATGATATGATTTGCATTTACTTTCACATTCATGAAGTGAATGAAAGAGGAATAACTGAATACTCGATACCATCAATGACTGATACATCTCTAGTTGGCCATCGCCTACTCTGACTTTGATTAGAGAGGGTGGAGAGATAATTAATGTAGAGAGCATATTCATTAATGTAATGGAGTAATGGAGGCTGTGAAATGAACGCAATTTACAAGAATCATGTCACTGGATCTAACACGTCAAAACACACACACACACACACCACACACACACACACACATACACACACACACACACACACACACACACACACACACACACACACACACACACACACACACACACACACACAACGGGAGCCGTACGGGTATAAGACACCATATTACCTCAGCTGTTGTGCTAGCTGGCAACAGTGATAACATGATTCCTTGTTAATTTAGTGCCGTGAGTCGATGAAATGCAAGGCAAGGATACGGGAGAGAGAGAGAGAGAGAGAGAGAGAGAGAGAGAGAGAGAGAGAGAGAGAGAGAGAGAGAGAGAGAGAGAGAGAGAGAGAGAGAGAGAGAGAGAGAGAGAGAGAGAGGAAGGCAAGAGAGAGGAAGGCAAGAAAGGCGAGACCAAAGAGAGGGAAGTAAAATAAAAACAATCTTAGCAGTGAAAATCAAAATCTGAAACGAAGATCATTAGGGAATATGGAAAAGATAATAAATCAATGTGAAGGGTGAGATATTGGTAAAGAACAGAGCGCCAAAGAGAAGCGCAGATTTCAAAAAGCACTAAAAACGACAAAGTGGAGATGAAAGCTAATTGAACCGAAGGAGGGGGTTGGATGGAAGTTAGCAGTGAGACGGTATGAAGAGGGTACGCAAAGGTTTACTGAGGGAGGTGTGTGTGTGTGTAAGGGCATATCGTTCAGGCTAAGTATAACTCCCCCCATAACCTGGTCCTCTCCCAACACACCATCTTATGCATCCCTTTCCTCCTTCCTCACAAATCCAGGCATCTACTTCCTCCCCCCCCCCCCCCAATAAAATCTTGGCAGTTCACTTCCCCCTCACTCTCCAATCTGCCCCCTCCCCAGTCTACTCCATCCCTGATTATCCCCTATCCAAAAAATACTCCCCGCCTAAACTAACAGCGTGCTCCCACCACCATCCCTAAGGACACGAGTAACAGAGGAGGCATAAAACGGGATTTATATGAGAAACTGGAAGATATATAGTACACTAGTGCACACGTAGTCTCTCTAACAATGGCA
>NC_091154.1:37205219-37225219 GCF_040958095.1 Procambarus clarkii | reverse complement strand
TGAACACAATGGCATACACCCATTGTATCGGGCTTCTGGTCGATCCAGTCGTGTTCTGAATACCTCCAATTCACTTTTCGTCTAAAGTCTAAAGTCAGTACTTGAAAGGAAAATCTGTAATGGATTCAGAGTCAACCCCAGGAATTTATATATATTCTTGCTGTGATAATGAAGTTAATTACACCGTGTGTCTATGAGACAGTATGTTGAGCCCGTCTTTTAACCTAACTCTCGCGACTTGTTAATGAGTCCCCGAGGGTTCGAAACGTCGCTAATTCCATTATTTATTTTTTTCAGACATGTGGGGTTGGGAGTCTAATTTTCAGCCCAGTTATTGCGATTTCGTCTATCGTTGTAGGTAAATATATTATTAGGTTTTAGAGTTTTTTTTATCTTTTGTTACACGGTAAAACACACGTCAATGTAAGACAATATCATCCAAAACAATTCTAAAAAAACTAATTCCCTAACACTAAATAGCCTAAAATTTGTTTTCGCCACTGACGTTCGTTACAGAAAAATTATCGACAATTATAGGAAATTATAGACAAATTATAGAAAATTATAGACAAATTATAGAAAATTATAGACAAATTATAGAAAATTATAGACAAATTATAGAAAATTATAGACAAATTATAGAAAAGTATAATTTGGATTTCAGTATTCCTTAATTTCTCAACAACTGTGTTACCTGGAGTAACACTTCAATCCATTTCATAAGAAATGGATTGAAAAGAAAAAAATACAAAAATATATAAATTGAGGAAAACATGGCTTATTAGGCAAATCAGGTCTTGCATAGTAGGCCAAGTACTGCGTTCTGGCTACTAGGTACAACATATTATACATACACATACATACACACATATATATATATATATATATATATATATATATATATATATATATATAATAATAATAATAATAATAATAATAATAATAATAATAATAATCAGAAAAAATTAATCCAGAAAATCATTAGATAGCGGACTATTAATATATGTTAAATTACACAGAAGAACATAGTCTTTTTTCTATATTTCTTTTGAGAGCAAACGCAGTATGTACGAAGCTTGGTCAAGTGTACTGACGTTGGGATAAAAGTCACCACGTGAAAATAATAACTAGAGAAGTCTTATAACTCAACCCGATATTTCTATTGAAAGTACCTTCGTTAGAAGACTATGATTTACCTTGTTAAAAGTGCCTAAAATCAGTGCCCGTCTCTCTCTCTCTCTCTCTCTCTCTCTCTCTCTCTCTCTCTCTCTCTCTCTCTCTCTCTCTCTCTCTCTCTCGCTCTCCTTACCTCTCTCTTACATGGTTCATTCATTGTCCCTGTAAGCACCCTCACGCAACAAAATGTTAATGCAACTCTCATGTTAAATATATTCTTTTTTTCGTTAGGACAAAGCAGCATTATGAAGTCACCTTGGTAGGCATTGTTGCAACATGCAAACACTATAGAGACTTTCATGAAAATGAATCATGAAAGAGTAAATGAAAAATAAAAGGAGAAATAAAAAGTAGACAGTCCAACGACAATGAGGTAAGCACAAAAGTTAGCTCTTGGATCTCGCCTTTTTAACCATCGGTTGTCTAATGTAGTGACTCCCAACCTGTTTTTCCTCGATCATATCTAACCCTACTACTACTACTACTACGACTTCTACTTCAAGACCCCGAACCAACACAGAAACAGTAGAAACAAGAACATAGAACACGCAATGGCCTATTAATACCTATTATGCCATTGATCCACTTGTTCATCTAAATTATGTTCTGTATCACCTCACATCAAGCGAATATAAGCCATGGAAGAGTATGGAAATTTGTCTTTGAAAATATAAGGAGTGCCTTGCGAAACGCTTCCTTAGGCGTCAGACTATAAATATAGTGTGAAAATGAGCTTTGTAGAGTTAATTTTTCAACTTCTCTCGACAGTGAAGAAAAACATAAGAAATATTAAGGAGATTCGTGTTAGAATCATTAATCTTACCCTTTAGGTCACATTTAACACCATATATATATATATATATATATATATATATATATATATATATATATATATATATATATATATATATATATATATATATATATATATATATATATTGCTGGGAAGAAGGACCGGAATTATTCCCCTAACCTGGCCCCTGGGAAATTATCTCCAAACAGAGAACAATAGACCTGAATTATAGCTTTTGTGGTATTCACTGATAATTCTTCTCTCTTCCGAGAATAATTTGAATTTATAATTTGTCTCGCTACCCATAAATCAGCGACACAATGGCTAATTATCCCACCGACAAATTACATTCAATGACATTTCGGAACTGACAGCACTAAACTTGTACTATGTTTCGCGATGATTTTGTACGTAATAACGGGACGTATAACGCATTTCTACGCTAGCTCGTAGTGAATAAGAGTTGTTTCAATTTACAACATATTTTCCACATTATCGAAAAATTGTGTTTAGTTTCAGACTTGTAGATTCTTAACGCGGCCGACGACACAGAGTTCGATTATATATTTAAATGAACACACCCAAATGCAAGAGGGGGCTGGCCACTGTACTCACTTAGTTGTACTCACCTAGTTGTGTTTGCGGGGGTTGAGCTCTGGCTCTTTGGTCCCGCCTCTCAACCGTCAATCAACTGGTGTACAGTTTCCTGAGCCTACCGGGCTCTATCATATCAACATTTGAAACTGTGCATGGAGTTAGCCTCCACCACATCACTATTTAATGCATTCCATTTGTTAACTTCTCTGACACTGAAAAAATTCTTTCTAACATCTCTGTGGCTCATCTGGGTACTAAGTTTCCACCTGTGTTTCCCTTGTTCGTGTTCCACCCGTGCTGAAGAGTTTGTCTTTGTCCACCCAGTCAATTCCTCTGAGAATTTTGTAGGTGGTTATCATGTCTCCCCCTCACAGTTACTCGCTGTTTCCTGTCGCTTAGATACTCCCTTATCCACTGGAGCACCTTACCTTTTACTCCTGCCTGTTGTTCCAACTTTTGTAACAGCCTTTTGTGAGGTACTGTGTCAAAGGCTTTCCGATAGTCCAAGAAAATGCAGTTTGCCCAACCTTCTCTTTCTTGCCTAATTTGTGTTGCTTGGTCATAGAATTCTATTAGACCTGTGAGGCACGATTTACCATCTCTGAACCCATGATGGTGGTGTGTTACAGAGCTGTTTCCCTCCAAATGCTCTACGAGCCTTTTTCTCACGATCTTCTCCATCACCTTGCTTGGTATACAAGTTAGGGAAACTGGCCTGTAGTTCAGTGCCTCTTGCCTGTCACCTTTTTTGTATATTGGGACTACATTAGCTGCCTTCCAGCTTTCCGGTAGGTCTCCCGTTTCCAGTGACCTGTTATACACCATAGAGGCACACTTAGTGCTTCTGCGCCTTCTTTTAGTATCCTAGGTGAGTTTCTGTCAGGCCCAACAGCCTTTGTCACATTCAGTTTCAACAGATTACTTTTAACCTCATCACTAGTGAGGTCAAATTCCTCCAAAGTTGCTTGGTTTGCCTCCTCATTTAGTGCAGGGGCTTCTCCTTGTTCTATTGTGAAGACCTTCTGGAATCTCTTGTTGAGTTCTTTACACACTTCCTTGTCGTTCTCTGTATATCTGTTTTCCCCTTTTCTCAGTCAGTTTCATCACTTGTTCCTTCACTGTTGTTTTCCTCTTGATGTGGCTGTGGAGCAGTTTTGGTTGGGTCTCAGCTTTACTCACGATGCCATTTTCATACTGTCTCTCTGCTTCTCTCCTCATTCTGAGGTACTCATTTCTGGCCCTCTGGTATCTCTCCCTGCTCTCTGGTGTTCTGTTATTTCTGTAGTTTCTCCATGTTCTTTTATTCAGTTGTTTCGCTGCCGCACACTCCTAATTGAACTACGGATTCTTCTGTTGCTTTTCATTTTTTCTCCTTTTGGACTGGAATAAATCTGTGTGCAGCTTCCTGGCACTTCTGGGTGACATAATCCGTCATATCCTGTACAGTCTTTTCTCTGAGTTGTGTTTTCCATGGTAATCCCCTTAGGAAGTTCCTCATCTCGTCATATTTTCCTCTTCGGTAATTTAGTCTTTTTCCTTCCAATCCCATCCTTGGATAGGTTATCCCTACCTCCACCAGATACTCAAATGTCAATACACTGTGATCAATCAATCTTATGAGGCTTCAAATTTGACTTCCCTTATTCCTGAGTCATTCATTGTGAATATCAGGTCGAGTCTAGCTGGTTCATCATTGCCTCTCATTCTTGTGGGTCCCATGACATGTTGGCTCAGAAAGTTCCTTGTAGTCACTTACAAGAGTTTAGCTCTCCATGTATCTTCACCTCCATGTGGATCCCCATTCTCCCAGTCAATCTTTCCATGGTTGAAATCGCCCATGATTAAGAGTCTGGATCCATTCCTGCAGGCAACTGAAGCTGCTCTCTCTATTATGTTAATGGTTGCCATGTTGTTTCTGTCGAACTCTTGTCTGAGTCTTCTGTCATTTAGTGGAGGGTTGTAAATGACTGCCACTATTATCTTAGGTCCACCCATTGTCATAGATCCTGTTATGTAATCTCTGAATCCGTCGCAGGCCCGGAATTTCCATCTCTTCAAAGCTCCAGTCCTTCCTTATCAGCAGAGCCACTCCTCCTCCTCCTCCTCTCCTTTCCCTCTCTTTCTTTACTATATAGTAGTCCTTAGGCAACACAGCGTTTGTTATGACTCCTGACAATTTTGTTTCTGTGAGTCCTATTACATCTGGGTTTTCTTCCCGCGCCCTTTCTGCCAGTTCACTTGCTTTGTTGGCAATCCCATCAATGTTTGAGTACATTACCTTGAAGCTCACTTTCCTATGTCCATTTTCACCCACCCTCCCCACTAATGTGTGTTGTGTTACTTGCAGAAGAAGCTAGAGAGAGAGTGTGTGCGTGTGTGTGTGTACTCACCAAGTGGAGTACACCTAGTAGAGTGCGTGCGTGCGTGTGTGTGTGTGTGTGTTTATTTACCTATCAATGACTACAAAGGGAACGAGATCCAGCTCTTTATGCACTCGCCTCACGGTCATTTACACCTGGAGCGATAATTACCTCTCTCAACATACAAGTTTTCATTGTTTTTTTTCTTAAAGTTATGGATGGAATTGGCTTCGAAAACCGCTTTCTTTAATGCATTCTAGTGGTCGACCACCTGCACTGTGTGTGTGTGTGTGTGTGTGTGTGTGTGTGTGTGTGTGTGTGTGTGTGTGTGTGTGTGTGTGTGTGTGTGTGTGTGTGTGTGTGTGTGTGTGTGCGTGCGCTCACTGTATCTCTCATGATGGTAAACCAAGTTTCCTATCGGAGTGAATTGATGCCATTACTCATTATTAGTGCCCGTCCAGAATCTCTCTCTCTCTCTCTCTCTCTCTCTCTCTCTCTCTCTCTCTCTCTCTCTCTCTCTCTCTCTCTCTCTCTCTCGCTCTCTCCCTTTCAGAGCTCAGGAATTCACTAACATTTGCTTCATTAACTTCAAATGTTTATTTTAAAGAGATTATGTTGAAGACTCATTCCAAGCTGATCAACTTCCAAAATTAAATTATATAGATTTAAAACACGAAAACATTAGGCTTTATTGCTATTCTGCGATGTTGACGCAGGAGTAATTGGGAACCTTAAGATGATTTCATTCAAAACCGGTTTTCCCTATTAGTTGAAGATCACATGAATCGTATAGAATAATATAATTCTCAGGACTATTTGATCACCATCAACCGATTACATTTTCACTTATATATAGTGAGATTTATTTAATAGTTACTTCTAGAGAAATCAAACAGGCCAAGATTACGCTTTAAGCGGTTTTCTCAAGTTCACTAAGAAGGTATCTGAGGAACTTCGAGCATCAGTGATCTGCAGATGCAATTGCAGCAGATGAAATGTCCATAACCTAACACGAATCGGTAGTTTAGAACACACAGTTGCAAAACAACACCTCTTACGGTCATTGATAATGCTCTGGTTGTAGTTTCTGTTATAGTTATAGGGAAACTATAACAGAAACTCTGTTATAGTTTCCCTGTGTCGATTTCACCCTCGCCAGTAAGCACGGTGAGTTTACCGCACAAGAGGAAAGTAAGGTAAACTCGGTGTGAATTCACGGAGAGGCTTACTTTCTGGAATGTGTTTAGGACTGAAGTGAATCTGCCCAGCACGAGACCAAACAACATCAAACTTAACCTATCCTATCCTACCCTGACCTTAGAGGTGTTGGGCCGTAAGTTTTCGTGCACAGAACAGCTTAATTAGTTTTTATTTTGGTGGGGACAGGCAGCCTGTGTGTGTATATAAGTTGGGCTGATATCGAAGCCCCCCCACAAGGTCGATCTACTGACCCTCCCCCGGGATAAAACCAACACCACTCGTTCCAGGTGTCTATATATTTCTAGGTGAACAGATGAAATAGGTGAAAGGAAAATTGCCCATCCATTTCTGTCCCGCACGAGATTCGAACCCTGGATTCCCGACAGCGAGACGAGAACGAACCCAACTGTACTAGCTTGTGGCTGAAATGCCAACCTGACATAGCCAATAATGGTGTTTACAGATCTTATATAGCCTTCGAAACTGACATGGGTTTACCAGAACACAGCTACATTAATTTATACTGCTCTTTCGTGAGAACTTTCTCATGTGTACCAGCTGACGAGTCTGTTGCAGCTGTTGCAGTGTACACAGTCTGCCATGTTGAGGCTATAGCATTGTATATCATCAGTTATGTTGATAGGATGTCCCATGTTAAGTATCTAATGTTATATTCTATTTTTATGAAAATATACGATTTATCTTTTCATTTTAGGTTATACACTTCATATATAAATATATATACATAAATATATATATATATATATATATATATATATATATATATATATATATATATATATATATATATATATATATATATATATATATATATATATATACATATAAATATATATATATATACATACATATATATATATATATATATATATATATATATATATATATATATATATATATATATATATATATATATATATATACATAGGAAAGAGAGAGAGAGAGAGAGGAGGGATTGAAGTGGGAGAGAGGAACTGAAAGCGAAGCATAGACACAGACAGAAAGAGAAAGGAAAAGAGTGGGAGGGGGAAGATAAAGAAGTGAAAATCACACCAAAGAGATTGACACACACAGTGAGGTGCAATATGACTCTCCCCTTTACCTGTATTCTTTTCCTTGAAGAGCCTTTGTGTTCCCAGGACACAGGAAGGTTTTCCTGGACTCAACGATTCTTCCCTCCACTCATTTGGGGCAAAAATGCCCCTTCAAGTTTTACAATTTTTGGGGCAAAAACAAAAACAAAATCACTCAGATCCTCTCATTTTGAGGCCAAATTATATTTGAGATCCTTTCATTTCGGGGCCAAAAAAAAATGAGTCAGATCCTTTAGGTATCACTCAAATCATTTTATTTTGGGGCAGAAACGTAACTTATTTCGTTTTATTTGCGGGGACGCACGTAAAGGTTCTTACAGAGTTTGCAAGGCCGTACATCAGCGCCCAAGATATATATGTACATGTACATATGTGTTCATACATTCATATATGTGTAATTATGCATATTTTTGGAACATCACCTGCCAGTCGTTTAACAATCAGGCACCCAATCACTGCTGGGTGGTCAGAGGCATGTACCCAGAGGCAAATATATATATATATATATATATATATATATATATATATATATATATATATATATATATATATATATATATATATATATATAGCATATATATATATATATATATATATATATATATATATATATATATATATATATATATATATATATATATATAAGGGGGGGTACCACCTCTGGTGGGAACCACAGCCTCAGAGAAGGGAACACAGAGCATTCAGGGAAAAACTTGCCATTTATCTCTGAATACGTAAGAGTGTTCGCTTCTCCTACCACCCCCCTTTTTTTATGGTGTACACTTTATTATGCAAGGTTATACAGTTACATATCTGATTTTATAAAAAAAAAATATATATATATATAGTCAACGATCTATACATCTGGCATTTCTATAACGTTCTTACTCTCTTTGCTTTCCTCTGTCGCATTGTCCCTTTATGAATATGAAAAGCATTTCTTCAACAGTAAATAATCTAATGTGATGGAGGATGGAGATACCGAGAGGAATGATGCATAATTAAGTATACCAACAGAGGGCGGGGGTGAGAGTGGGAGGGATATGATACGATATTGATACGACAGGAGATTACTTTCAGAGTTTGGAGAGCCATGACCTCTGAGACTCCTTAATATGAGACAGTCATGCCAGTCCGGAAAAAGTTATTCCATCTTATGTTGAAGATTTAAATCATGATGGAAAAGCTGGCTCAGAACCTTGGAGCTTAAATATGGGGGGTAATCCGCGAATCTCTGGAGACTGAAGTGACCTATGGAGTTATGTTCAGAGTTACGGGATCTCTCTTGCTCTGTGTCACATCTTTAAATGTCTCCCTCTCTCTCTCTCTCTCACACACACACACACTCTTACACACACACACTCTTACACACACACACACACACACACACTCTTACACACACACACACACACACACACACATACACACACACAGAACTATCTTATAAAATTTGTGTAAGAAATCGTTATTTAGTTATATATATATATATATATATATATAGTTATTATATATATATATATGTCGTACCTAATAGCCAGAACGCACTTCTCAGCCTACTATGCAAGGCCAAATTTGCCTAATAAGCCAAGTTTTCATGAATTAATTGTTTTTCGACTACCTAACCTACCTAACCTAACCTAACCTAACTTTTTCGGCTACCTAACCTAACCTAACCTATAGAGATAGGTTAGGTTAGGTTAGGTAGGGTTGGTTAGGTTCGGTCATATATCTACGTTAATTTTAACTCCAATAAAAAAAATTTGACCTCATACATAAAGAAATGGGTAGCTTTATCATTTCTTAAGAAAAAAATTAGAGAAAATATATTAATTCAGGAAAACTTGGCTTATTAGGCAAATTTGGCCTTGCATAGTAGGCTGAGAAGTGCGTTCTGGCTACTAGGTACGACATATATATATATATATATATATATATATATATATATATATATATATATATATATATATATATATATATATATATATATATATATATATATATATATATATATACTAGCCAATCGGACTAAGGTGCGAGAAAGCACTATAATCTTCATACTAACAGATCATCACACACTGTGTCAAAAGTGAATCAGGAATAATTGGAGTTATAACAGCACAAGTCTATAATTTTTGCATTCTCTTTCATCGGATTAAGTCAACGGATGTCTCCTTTTTTATGAGCAAGAATAGCAAACTTTAACAACTCCGTGGGGCTCGAACCCTGACCTATCTAATAGTCTCCCCCTGGGTATAAGACGTCTGCCACCTTGTCTTCTCTTAAAAAAACACCTTCACTTTTGATCGTGTAATTATGCCTTCCTTGAGTTAAATTTTCCGCCGCTTACGTTTAATTCGTCACTAGTGAAAGACCAAAGCTGACTGGTTGCTGCATTTTTAAGGTCCGGGTACATTAGGAAGTCCAACTTCCACTTCGCGTTGAATTCTCGATAATCCCGTTGTTAGTTATTTAATAAAATAAATTGATTTTTATCGTGTTGCTGGTAATCTTTTCTAATTGACGCACACACTCCTCGCTAGCACCTCCTAGCACACACACACTTCTCGCTAGAATCACTCCTAGCAAACGCACTACTCGCTAGAATCACTCCTAGCAAACGCACTACTCGCTAGAATCACTCCTAGCGAACGCACTCCTCGCTAGAATCACTCCTAGCGAATGCACTCCTCGCTAGAATCACTCCTAGCGAACACACTCCTCGCTAGAATCACTCCTAGCGAACGCACTCCTCGCTAGAATCACTCTTAGGTAACATACTCCTAGCGAACACTCTCCTCGCTAGAATCACTCCTAGCAAACACACTTCTCGCTAGAATCACTCCTAGCGAACACACTCTTCGTTAGAATCACTCCTAGCGAACACACTCTTCGTTAGAATCACTCCTAGCTAACACACTCCTGGTGGACACACCTTCAATCTTGCAGTGTTTACCACCTGCGTCAGACAGTTCGAAACTTGGCTTCATTAGATTCTTCTCAGCTCAGAGCTTTATTAATTAATAGTGTTTTTTTAAGATAAATTCCCCAAGGCTTTATTTTCTTGTATTTTGAGAAAGTGTTTATGTGTGTGTCTGTGTCTGTCTGTCAGTGTGTCGCCCTCGAGTATAATGTTAACATTATCTGCTGAGTAATTTGTTTAATTATTATTATTATCATTATTATTATTATTACGAGGTCATGTGATAAATGCCAAAGTCACACGTTCCGAGGTCACGTGATAAATACTAAGGTCAGAAGGTCAGGGATGAAAATATTCCACTGTTGCTCATCATTTTTTTAATAAATTTATTGTTTATAATTAAAGTCTCTTGGACTGGTCACGGTAAAATCCATGTCCGAGTAGAGCTCTCGGTAACACGTTCAAATTTGCATGGTTATTGACCTGATGTGTGTGTGTGTGTGTGTGTGTGTGTGTGTGTGTGTGTGTGTGTGTGTGCTCTATTGCTCAGACCCCCGACGGCGCCTCTGTGGTCCCTGACCCCCGTCGGCACCTCTGGGGCCCTGACCCCCTACAGCGCCTCTGTGGTCCCTGACCCCCGACGGCCCCTCTGTGGTCCCTGACCCCCGACGGCGCCTCTGTGGTCCCTGACCCCCGACGGCGCCTCTGTGGTCCCTGACCCCCGACGGCGCCTCTGTGGTCCCTGACCCCCGACGGCGCCTCTGTGGTCCCTGACCCCCGACGGCGCCTCTGTCGCCCCTGACCCCCGACGGCGCCTCTCGCTACAGACACGGAAGCTAAACTGCTTCACAAGAAAAACAAAGAGCTACCCACCGAAGCTCACACGCGATACCTGAGTCTTAAAAGAGTGTTTTTATCTACTGCTCGACGAGGTTCTTTCGACCCCCCCCCCCCCCCCCAACCAAACCCACCCCCTCTCTCAACAGCCCCCCCCCACCCTCTCAACAGCCCCCCCCACCCTCTCAACAGCCCCCCCTCCCCCCTCTCTCAACAGGCCCCCCCCTCCCTCTTCCCCCCCCCCCGCCCCCCTTGCAAGAAAACACTGACTCCCTTCTCCATATCCCTTTTCTTTCCATGCTCCGGATCTTTCGACACTTTCAACCCTCCATTCTCTCACCTCTTACTACCTACCAACAGACGTTTTTTTTGGCCAGCTCTACGACCCTGCGTTTCCTCCAACTCTCAAAACACTTCAAAACCTTCAACCTTTCTCCGTCAACCTCCATCCTACCTCCTCATCAACCCAACCTCCTCCTTCCTCTTCCACTTATTTTATCGCCTCTTATCAATTTATTTATTGATAGTATATGAGGTAGTGGGCCGAAGTCGATGAGACGGCGGGGTAGTTGATGTCGTTGTTTTCTCTACTTTGAGCCATAATGACTAAACAAGGCACTTAGATGTTACCATGGGGGTCTATGGATGGTCGTAAGAGTATATATATATATATATATATATATATGTCGTACCTAATAGCCAGAACGCACTTTTCAGCCTACTATGCAAGGCCCGATTTGCCTAATAAGCCAAGTTTTCATGAATTAATATATTTTCTCTATTTTTTTTCTTATGAAATGATAAAGCTACCCATTTCATTATGTATGAGGTCAATTTTCTTTTATTGAAGTTAAAATTACCGTAGATATATGACCGAACCTAACCAACCCTACCTAACCTAACCTAACCTATCTTTATAGGTTAGGTTACGTTAGGTACCAGAAAAAGTTAGGTTAGGTTAGGTTAGGTAGGTTAGGTAGTCGAAAATACATTAATTCATGAAAACTTGGCTTATTAGGCAAATCTGGCCTTGAATAGTAGGCTGAAAAGTGCGTTCTGGCTATTAGGTACGACATATATATATATATATATATATATATATATATATATATATATATATATATATATATATATATATATATATATATATATATATATATATATATATGTCAGTTTTAATATGAATGAAAATTAACCGTCTTGCAAACACGTACTCGTAAAGCTATAATTTACGTGTTTGCTATAATTATTTTCTAAAATTATTTTAGATGAAAAACTATAATTATCTTCTTTCCGGTTCAAAGACATGATTAACTTCTGTGTCTTAAAGAGTGGGCAAGTTGACGACCATTGTTCGTCATGGATCATATTTATGCATTTATGCATAGCTCGTTTCCCACCGCACAAGACATGCTAAGAGGGCTGTATTTCAGGAGAATATTTCCAACTCTTGCCTTCGGAGTTACATCCAGTAAGTGCGGGGTTCAGTTAGTACCATCCTGACGCGACCAGGACGCGTTGCTGTCAATCAATTTACCCCCAGATAAAGGAGAAGAAAAATGGCTGTCAATCCTCCAGTCATCCATCTTCCACTGGTCTTAGTGTTGTATAAGAACATAAGAACAATTTAACTGTAGAAGATCTATTGGCCCCATATGTGGCAGCTTCTCGTATATACTTTGTAGGCAACTATTTCATTATCATAATATCAACTTGTATGGCATTATAAATTTATTATAACTAAAAGGCCGTATTTATGCGCTTTCATTGTCAAGGTATTAAACTGTGAGTGCTCAAGTAACTTGGGAAGAGTTCTATATCATCTGATTGTGATTAAATGCATCACTAAACATCTTGGATTGTGACTGTCATACACTGGTCTACCTTCCTTGTCATATGTGTATATTTAATATGGAGATCTTATTCGAATCTTATAATCGTTACTATGTTCCCTCGGGTACTTCTTTCCTCCGGTGTAGCAAGGTCCATTTCTCTCACGATTTCCCCTCAGTTCAAAACCCAGTTTTTTCATATCTTTTAAACCTTTTTTTTCATATGTGGGTTCTACTCTGCGCTGCACATTGTGAGGTGGGTCTCACGACGGTTAAATTAACTCCTTTTACCAATCTATATTTTTCTCTTGTTCCCTACTTCCCCATCTCCCTCACAAAGGTAGTGTTTCCTTTATGTTAATTATATGCAGCTTCCAATATCACTCTCACAGATTAAAAATAACAAAATCTATGGAAAGGTTCTGAATAGTGGGGAGAAACCCAGGCTGGACAGAACAAGCCTGGCAGGCTGGACAGAACAAGCCTGGCAGGCTGGACAGAACAAGCCTGGCAGGCTGGACAGAACAAGCCTGGCAGGCTGGACAGAACAAGCCTGGCAGGCTGGACAGAACAAGCCTGGCAGGCTGGACAGAACAAGCCTGGCAGGCTGGTTTACCTGAGCAAGAATTGATCGTTACATGTTCCGCTATTTGCGTCGAACAAAAATAATATTTTTTTTTAGTCAGCCAAACATGACCGGAAGAATCGTGTTTGGCGCCGTCGCACGCCGGCTCCACGAGCAACGCGATGGGCTGATCCGTGGGTAATGTGAGGGTTGAGGCAGAGATGACGCAGGGTCTGACCCGGGGATGTGTGTGTGTGTGTGTGTGTGTGTGTGTGTGTGTGTGTGTGTGTGTGTGTGTGTGTGTGTGTGTGTGTGTGTGTGTGTGTGTGTGTTGTCAATAAATAAAAACACTTTTTCTCGTTTTTTTCGCAAAATGAACCATCAATCAACACATTATCCAAATCCATCAAACTAATTCACCCCCTCTCTCTCTCTCTCTTTCTCTCTTTCTCTCTCTCTCTCTCTCTCTTTCTCTCTTTCTCTCTTTCTCTCTCTCTCTCTCTCTCTCTCTCTCTCTCTCTCTCTCTCTCTCTCTCTCTCTCTCTCTCTCTCTCTCTCTCGTTCTTTCTCTCTCTCCTCCAAGACCTGTCCGTGGCGGTGGTGTCTGCGTGGGACGCCGACGACGCCACGGAGGGCACCAACGCCAGGCTCACCTACTCCATTGAGAAGAACGTGATTGACGAGCGCTCCGGTGAAGCCATCTTCGCTGTGCACCCCGAGACGGGTCTGGTGAGGACGGCGCTCTGCTGCCTCGATAGAGAGACCACGCCGGAGTACAACATCCAGGTGGTCGCCTCCGACGGTGGTGGCCTCAAGGGTGAGTGTTTGTGTGGACCAGTTGTAACTCACCCTTAAGGGTGAGGGTTTGCCTGAATCTCCTGAGGATCACTAAGTGTGAGTGTGTTCGTGCATTGTCTATAGATCTGAAGGAGGAGTGTTTATGTGCATCATCTGCGGACTTCAAGGGTGAGTGT
The DNA here is from genome assembly GCF_040958095.1 of Procambarus clarkii. NCBI lineage: Eukaryota > Metazoa > Arthropoda > Malacostraca > Decapoda > Cambaridae > Procambarus > Procambarus clarkii. The sequence continues at coordinate 37,210,850 of NC_091154.1, read as the reverse complement.
TAGAGGGAACAAGCTGTGGGACCTCAAGGGTGAGGAGGGTCTGAGTAGACAAGTTGAGGGTTACGAAGGTGAAGGGGCAGGTCGCCAGATGTGTCTCAGATGATGGACTATACAAATGGTACTACTTGAGAATAGGTTTAACTCGTGGCTATCAGCAAGGTAAGATTTTGCCATCTTCCATGAAACAACTACTTACTCATGTTGAGGAACGTGAGGAAGGTTAACGATCCAGCAGCTGGCCAAGACATCATCATCATCAGCCACTAGAATCTTGATGTAGTGCAAACAAACTAAAGCACTAAATCTGATGACGGTTTGTGTGTAAGTAGGAAAACATTACCTTCCAATTGTTCGTTTAACCAATGTAAACTGTCTCAGCCTCCCTGAATTTGTTTCTATCAGAGAAAATTAATTTTTGACGCAGTCCTCATTTATGATGAGTGAGTTGACTGGGGAAATGAGGGCGAGTGAGGAGGAATATGAGGTGAGGAAAGCACAGAAGGAACGCGAGGGAGGGAGATTGAGGTAAAAAATAAGGGAGGGAGATGGATGGGAGGGAGGGAGAGAGAGGCTGGGGGGGGGGTGTAATGAAGAAATACTGATGAAAGTTACAAAGATATACACTGATACAGTGTTCAGGATACATATTCCACATTCCCGGGTTGGATACGCAGCTGGGGCAGAAACAAATGGGTGTTTCTTTCACTTGATTCATCTGTTCACCTAGCAATATCAGGTATCTGGGAGTCAGAGAGTTACTACGGGCTGTATCGTGGAGATGTGTGTGTGTGTGTGTGGGTGTTCTCACCCTAGTTGTGCTTGCGGGGGTTGAGTTTTGGCTCTTTAGGCCCGCTTCTCAATTGTCAATAATTCAACTGTGTGTGTGTGTCAGCCCAATCATTCAGACAGGACTGAATGATTGGGCTGACAAATGGCTACTAAAGTTCAACCCGAGTAAATGCAATGTAATGAAACTAAGCGGTGTAAACAGGAGACCAGATACAGGATACCAAATAAGATAAGAAGTACTTCATGAAACGGACAGAGAGAGGAAGATCTAGGAGTTAACATCACACCAAACCTGTCTCCTGAAGTCCACATGAAGAGAATTACATCTGCGGCATACGCGAGGCTGGCTAACATCAGAACAGCCTTCAGGAACCTGTGTAAGGAATCATTCAGAACCTTGTATACCGCATATGTAAGACCAATCCTGGAGTATGCAGCCCCAGCATGGAGCCCGTACCTTGTCAAGCACAAGGCGAAGCTGGAAAAAGTTCTTAGGTTGGGGAGCCGGTGGCTGAGGGGACAGAACACTGGACGCATAATTCTGTGGTCCCGGATTCGATCCCGGGCGCCGGCGAGAAACGATGGGCAGAGTTTCTTTCACCCTGATGCACCTGTTACCTAGCAGTAAATAGATACCTGGGAATTGGTCAGCTGTCACGGGCTGCTTCCTAGGGGTGGAGGCTTGGTCGAGGACCGGGCCGCGGGGACACTAAAGCCCCGAAATCATCTCAAGATAACCTCAAGAAGATGCCACTAGGCTAGTCCCAGAACTAAGAGGCATGAGTTACGAGGAAAGGCTGCCTGAAATGCACCTCACAACACTGGAAGACAGAACAGTAAAGGAAGACATGATCGCCACCTACAAAACCCTCAGAGGAATTGACAGGTTTGATAAGGATAAACTGTTTAACACGGGTGGTACGCGAACAAGGGGACACAGGTGGAAACTGAGTACCCAAATGAGCCACAGGGACGTTAGAAAGAACATTTTCAGTGTTAGAGTACTTAACAGTTGGAATACATTAGGTAGTGATGTGGTGGAGGCTGACTCCATACACAGTTTCAAATGTAGATATGACAGAGCCCAGTAGGCTCAGGAATCTGTACACCAGTTGATTGACAGTTGAGAGGCGGGACCAAAGAGCCAGAGCTCAACCCTCGCAAGCACAAATAGGCGAGTAAACACACAGTAGAGAAACATAAAATAAATAGGTTTTCCCTGAAGAGTTTTGCTGTAATATAAGAACAAAGATACCGAACAACGATATATTGTTGCTTATTCAGTTTAAAGTGGAAAAAATGCTGCTGGGAGCTTATTGATATAATAAAATATGAACTCCACTATATTTCAACAATTGCAAAAAGCATATAAATACATATTGGGAATTAATATATTTTAGACTTATTCATTCTTGTAAAACTCAATTACACTCCATTTAAAGTATTTTCATGGAATCAAATCAATATGAAACCATGTTTTTTGTGCTGCTGCAAATTAAACCCTGAGGTTACATTAAGGAATTACGATGTAAGGAACTTTCAGTAAAGATTCTTTGTTCAACACATATCCGCCGGGAAATTGGTTCATAAACTATTGGGAAGGTTCGATTAGTTGAGTGTGCTTTGAAAAGTTCATCCAAGTTGTCTTTTATCTTTTGTAGTAGCTGCTTGGTTAGTTTGTTTTTTGTTTTGTTTTTGCTACTTCTGTTTCTCTTCTCACTTTTTCCTTCTCTCCTTTCCCCTTTCTTCTTCTCTTCTCCTCCCTTTCTCATTCTCTTCTCCCTTTATCATTATCTTATCTTCCCTTTCTCTTTTTCTTCTCCCTTTCTCCTCTTCTCTTTCTTCTTCTCGTCTCCAACCTTTCTCCTTCTCTTCCCGTCTCTTTCTCTGCTCCTTTTTTTCTCCTCTTTTTCTACCTTTCTATCTTTCTTTTTTCTCACTATTATTTCTTCTTGTTCTCTTTCTCCTCTTCTTCTTCTCCTCACTTTCGCTCTCTCCTCCTGCATGAATTCATGAATTTTATCAGCAAATAATCTGTATAAATAAATTACGAACTTGGGAAACTCGCTCCCGTGGCGTGCAAGTTGGCATGTTGGAGCCGTCAAGAGTGTAAATCTAATCTTATCACACATACATTGTCCCTTGTGGTCGCATGTCGTCCCAAAACAAATATCCGCAATATTGCAATTATTTTCGTAATGAATCTGTTGCAATTAATAAACCCTTTTTTTCTCCCTCTCTCCGGGGATGTTTTTAGGATTGCATTTGTTAGTTAGTACGAAAAGTTATGGTTGTAGTGTCCTTACTGATAATAATAAAGTAATGATGATGACCAAGTGAGGCGGCCTTGCGCTCAAGACGAGCCTCAGGTACGATCAGATTTCCCTATAGTGCCTCAGGTACGATCAGATTTCCCTATAGTGCCTCAGGTACGATCAGATTTCCCTATAGTGCCTCAGGTACGATCAGATTTCCCTATAGTGCCTCAGGTACGATCAGATTTCCCTATAGTGCCTCAGGTACGACCAGATTTCCCTATAGTGCCTCAGGTACGATCAGATTTCGCTATAGTGAACACAAAATCGCGCGACCTAGCACGGCGCTGCCTTCAAGTGGAGAGGGGTGAAGGGGGTGGGGGGGGAGGTTTGAAAGGGGTGTTGGAAGGTCGGTTCCACCTCGTTCTTTCTATGCCGTCCTCGTCGTTAGGGGATCCCAATTCACCAGCTTTCCCTTCTCCCTTTCCCTCCCTCCCTCCCTTACCTGCGGTCGTTCGCAGATTATCCTTTCTCCCTATTTTTTTTTAAATTTTTAATCTCACTCTCACTTTTTTCCTTCTATCATTCCACATTTTGTCTCCATTTACATTTCGTCTTCTCCTTATGCCAGCATTTGGTTCGTGTGGCGTTACATGCAGGAGAGATTCTTATCACTTTTTTTGTATTTTCTCTACTACTTTTGTCTTTTTTTGTAATCTTTCTTTTTTTCCCTTTGTATTTGTCCTCTTTTTATCTTCTTCGTCCATATAGTCTCATGGAGTAGTTATTGCTTTCACTTGATTCTTCTTTTCTTCCCGCTTTCCCTTGCCATTATTTCCTCTTGCTCCTCGTGTTGGTCCCCCTGCCACCTGTCCTCCCCGCATGTTTCAGACCAAGATGGACGCTTCTATATATAGCACGGCATTGTTGGCACATGTTGGTACCCCTGAAAGCCGAGAGGCGACGCAGATGAGTGTGAGTGGCCCGAGAATGGCTGGTGCCGGCGTCGGAAAGTTTGGGGGGCCCCAGCGGAGGAAGTGTTGATCCGGCTGGGCAAAATGTAGGGGCCCGAAGTGGGACGTTTCGGCCCCTCAATGATACGGGGGTGAACACTGGTGGTGAGTGTGCCCCCCCCCCCCTTTCTACCCCCCTCCTAACCCCTCTCCCCCTCCCCCGAAGACGAGTATGAGTACACAATGAGTTACACACTGAAATCACAATAGCGTGATACATTAAATGAACAAATTTGATGTATAATTGTTGCTATTGTGATTTCTGTGTGTATTGAAGAAAGGGCGAAGAGGTAGAACATCTGGTTGATAGAGCCCGGGTGCATGGGGTGGAAATTGTGTAAAACCCCGGTTTGTGTCTCGGAGAGGCTGTAGGATCCGTGTGAGGGGGCAGCATCACTCCTGGTTGCAATTCTTTTAACCATGTCGTGACGCAATCGACTATAAGGCGCGTCTGGGATCATCCTGGACGTAAGTTCGAACCCTCATCACGGTCACTTGTGGATTTGTTCATTTACACAATGAGGTCACCCCAGAGATGACCCGGGGGTTGACCCCGGAGGTCACCCCCCAGACGCGCGGGTGATCCAGGATGCTGCCGTCGTCCAGGAGGCCTGGTCGACGACCGGGCCGCAGGGTCGCTGAGCCCCGAAATCACCTCACCTCAAGGTAGGTCCTGCTCTAAGGTACGGTGTGAGGAAACCCGTGGCAAGAGGTTCCAGAGGTGATCACTGGTGTCTCGAGAGTGAGTGTGTGGGTGGGACTTGTACTGGTTAATGCGAGGCCCTCGACAACAAGAATGTGTAAAGACTCCCGAGGGTGTGTTTAAGGCCGCCGAGGAACACCGTGGGATTACAGAGACGGTGTGATGGGCGTGAAAAGGTGGTGTGGGGGTCAGAATACATGAGAGGATACAGCGGAAATAGGTGATAGGCTCCGGGGGGGGTTAATATGTGGTGTTAAGGGTTAATGTTGGGGGGAGAGGGACCCAAAGAATAATATTGGGCCCCTGAGGGATAATTTAGGGCCCCTCGAGGGGACAGTGTGTGAGACGCGATCAGATTACTTTAACATTTTCAACTTGTTTCTTCAATCCATCAGCTCTTTCCATTAGCACCCCTTCCCCCCCCCCTTCACCTCTCTCTCTCTCTCTCTCTCTCTCTCTCTCTCTCTCTCTCTCTCTCTCTCTCTCTCTCTCTCTCTCTCTCTCTCTCTCTCTCTCTCTCTCTCTCTCTCTCTCTCTCTCTCTCTCTCTCTCTCTCTCTCTCTCTCTCTGTACCCCCGGTGTGCCCTATTTCCTTCTCTCATTCGCGAATTCCCTCTCACTTATACCTTTCTATCCCCACTTCCTCCTCTCCTCTTCGTTCTCCGTTGATCATGTGTATCAAAGTGCAGTGAAAATTACATCATGGGCCGCCTGAGTGGTATATAATGACGACCTTAGGTGGTTGTGCCTACCACCCTCTGTTACCAATGAACCCTCTGGTTGCAATGACACTAACATAATGTACAGAATGATTCTCCTTTCACCGCGACTTAACAAAGTTAACAATGGCCCTCTACCTTTTATTATCCCA